>NC_056728.1:1822734792-1822999792 GCF_019279795.1 Protopterus annectens
TGCTTCTTGGAAATGCAGGAACTATATTTAAAAAGATTAATAATAAAATAAAATGATGAGAGAGAAAAAAAAACATAGTACAAATTATTTGTTTTTTAGTCTCTTCTTCTTCTCTGAAGTCTTCCACGAAGTTTCAGTTGCCAGTCTCTTTAACGAAGGACTAGCCCATTCCATTTCTTCTATTTTTTCCAAAATCTTATTTTTTTGATAAACAGTAAAGCAGAGTCTAAGTCATTGAAAATTTTAGGACCATCAGGAAGGAAGATTTTAAGCTTGGCAGGAAACAGAAGGTATGTTTTAAACTGTGCTTTTTAAGCTCCCGTGTTAGTGGCAGAAAAACTTTTCTTTTAGCTAATACCATGGAAGAATAGTCATTGTCAAAATGCACAGTTGTTTCATTAATCTTAACAGGAGCTTTAGCCCAAGCAGATTTAAGAACCATCTCTTTATCAAAAGATGATAGAAATCTAACTATAACTGATCTAGGATAGTTTTTGTTTGAGTTAGTATTAGCTATAGATCTATGTGCTCTTTCGATACCAAAAGAGAATGCTTCTGGTAAATCTAAAGTTTTAGGGAGCCATGTTGTTAAAAAAGAAGTAATATTGTTACCTTCAATATTTTCTGGCAGTCCAAAAATCCTAATGGTATTGTGCCTAGATCTATTTTCCAGGTCATCCAGCTTTGTTTGTAAATGTGTATTTTGTTTCAGCAGAAACTCAATGTTGATTTCCTCTTCTTGTATTCTATTTTCCATGTCATTCACAGCTTCTTCTATGCCTGTCATCTGGATCTTCTGTTGTTGCAGGTCCATATGTAACAAGTCTATTTGTTTTGTAGTTTTGTCTATGAAAGTGTCTATTTTAGTATCCATTTTATCCATCTTAGCAGTAAGTTGCTGGACTATAATTATCAGAGACTGAAGTTCTTTCTTGATGCTGGAGTCTTGAGAATTTGTCTTACTGGAACTCATTTCAGACTGATAAACTGACAGGAAAATTTCCAAAGTAATTTCTGACAGGAATATTATTAAGATTTCCTTTCTTTTTTAGATATAGTTCAAGAACTATATAAAACAAACATATTTAGAAAGAAAATTACTTCAAAAATTATTTTTTTAAGTAATTAATTCCTGTCAATGTAATGAAATTGGTGGAGCTGAAGAAATCTGCTGCTATCCTGTGTTCATCCTTGGCCACGCCCCCCAAATGTAGTTAAATCTGAAAGCTTTCAACACAGTACCCCATTAAATGCTCCTTTATGAACTGTCCTTACTAAACCTCAGCCAGCCTGCACTCACATGGTTTTAAAGTTACTTATCTGAACATCAACAGGCTGTTAAATGGCATTCTGATCACTTCTCTCTGCTGCCTGTCTCAGTTGGAGTGCCACAGGGATCAATCCTAGGCCCTCTCCTCTTTTCATTCTTTACCAACAATCTAAATAAAGCTACCCAATCTGCCACTATTATCCAGTATGTAGATGACGCTGATCTGCTCTGCACCTTCTTGCTCACTACTCCAAGAGGTTACTCAGAAGTCCTTCTCTTCCATAGAAACCTGGATCTCCGAACATCAACTTATCCTTAACCCAAATAAAATCGAACTAATGATCTTTTCCAACAGAAAATCCCACCAACATCAAACTTCCTTTCTTGTCTCCTCTTCTGACAAAACCATAAGTGAACCTGTTACTTACACAAAACTGCTTGGGGTAACTATAGACACTGGCTTAAAATTCGATAAACACCTAGCAGCAGTAATAAAAGAAAACACATATCAAACTAGGCTCCTTATACAGAGTCAAGCCTTACCTCATAGAATCTACCAGGCAATCTTTAGCTAGAACCCACTTACTATCTACTCTTTTATACACTTTACCTATCTTTACTAAGCTAAAGAAAACAGACTTAGCCAGGTTTGAATCTTGCTATAACAAAATTGCTAGATTTGCAACTAACTCTCCATTTAGAGCTCATCACTCTAGTGTTTTTCATCAACTGAACTGGCATGAGCTGCCAAATCTCTTAAACTTCACCAAACTATCTGCTGCCCATTCCATGTTATACCAACCTGACAAATGCCCATCTCTCCAGCAACTACTATAACCACAGACCAGTATTAAAAACTTGAGATCTTCTAACAAATTTCTAATAAGTGTTACAAAATCAAACAACAGCTTTGGTGACTCATTCTACTCTAATCACATTGCTAAGATATGGAACAATATACCTCAGGAAATCATAAATACTACTTCTTCTTTTGGCTTTTCCCAGTTAGGGGTCACCACAGCAGATCACCTATCCACTCATGTTTGGCAATGGAGTTTTACAGTGTTGAGTTGCCAGCCCAGTGCCCAACCTTCCACAGAAGGCACACACTCACACCTAGGGCTAATTTGGAGTGTCCAATCCACCTACAGCATGTCTTTGGGATGTGGGAGGAAACCAGAGCAACAGAGGAAACCCACACAACCACAGGGAGGACATGCAGACACTGCACAGAAGGCACCCCAGCCGAGGATTGAACCGGAGAACCTCTAGCTGTGAGGCGACAATGCTAACCACTGCACCACCGTGGCTGCCCTGAAATCATAAATACTACTAACATCTTTAAATTCAAACAACTCCTTAAAGCCTACTTCTACAACTCATGGCTTTGTTCTTGTGCTAATCCTGGATTTCACCCCTCACATTGTCTCCTCTCTTTTCTTCACTCCCTACTAACAGAGACACAAATGGATAAACTTTTTACAACTCCATCGCCTGCTCTTGGCTAGTCCCACTTCATTATCCCTTTTACTATGTCTCTCAATTTCATACAAACCATTCTTTCACTATCATCACTCTTCACTGTATTCATTATCTTCTTCTATCTTATGTACGTCCTTATCAAGTAGTCGCACTCTTGCTTCTTCAAGTATCCTGTCACTTATCACATTACTCTTTCTTAATTATTTAGTGATCGCTGTTTAATTCTTTATTGACACTTTCTCAATACCATATTATTTAAATAAATTTTCCTCTAGATAACAACACTTGCTGACTGATTTTAACTTGCCTCAGTTTTTCGTATGATAGGCTGTGTCATACAATTGCTGTATATAACTACTATAGTTGTGCACTGTCATGTTATTGTTTATTGTTATTTTTGTTGTTATTGTTATTGCACTAATCTACTATTATGTAAAATGTTAAGTTAATTTTCTTTTGTTTTTAATGTGGAGCTTTTCTCCTCAGGCCTCCACTGAAAATGGACTACATGTCCAGTCGGACCTTCCTGGTAAACAAATGTCAAATAAATAAATAAAAATAAAAAAAAACTCTGCATCTAAGCTTAATGTGCCAAATAATAGCAGTTAACTGATAAAAACAGTATAAATGATACTTCTGTTTGGCTCAGTACTCAGAACTGTACTTAATTTAGTATGACAGAATGCTCAGTCATGGCAGCAGGGATCAATCAAGAGGTGCAACCAAATATATGCCTTCTCTACCAGGACGGGTGCTCTCATCTTCCTTTTTTTTTGAAAGAACGCAATTTGGCTCAGTGGTGACAATAGCAGTAATATGCAGTGAGCTATGACATGACTGTGCAAATGAAACACAAGTAGTCTTGGGTGCCACAGCATTAACAGTGAACAGTAAGCAGGATTAAGCAAATGAAATGCTAGTAAGCTCAGGTACCACAGCAGTAACTGTAAGCATTGAGTGTTAAGCAAGAGTAAGCAATCAAAACCCAAGTGGGCTGAAGTGCCACACCAGTTACAGTGAATAGTAAGGAGGAGTAAACAAACAAAAGATAAGTAGGCTGGAGTGCCACAGCAATCGTGAATGGTAAGCAGTAAATTGCACTCTGGCCATACAAAATAACAAGGTAGCCAGGGTGAAGAAGCAGAAATAGATATGGTGATATGTTAATAGAAAGCTCAGGTGGCACAACTGGGACCAACCCCTGAGTTGCACTACAACAGTGAAAGAATGTAGGTGTAATATTTAGCTTAGCTATATCTTGATTTGAAATATCTATGGCAGCAATATCCAACACTGCACCTACATTCAAAGTAGTAAAACAAATGAGACCACAATCAAAATGACAGTCATACACAACCTTAGCCAGTGCTCTGGCATAGAGGGATACAACCTTGACTATGACCCAGGCAACCCAGATTCAATTAGTGTCTCTGTCATCTGAGGCATTGGTAAAGGAAAGGTGAGTGTGCCTGTCCTGGTGGGGGGTCATGCATTTGAGTGCACCTTTTGGCTGATCCCTAGTGGGGGTAGAGACATGCAGGGGTACTAGCTAAGTAGCCACAGAGTTGGGATGATACATCAGTGTGCCCCACTACATGCCTGGCCCTGAATGCTACAAGTGCACATAAGGGGAAGGGGAAGCTAGGGCATCAGCAGCAGCATGATGCTGCCCAGCTGCCTCAGTGTCCTCACTTTCTCTGAATATGTGCCAGAGTTAGTCTAGGAGACAAGGAAGAGCTTGGTAGATAAGGCAGACAAGGAAAGGACCTGTGACAAGCTGATGGTCAGCTGGAAGAAGCCAAAAAAGGAGAAAAATATGCATAAGCCTGCACCAGAAGGTAGCACTAGTAACTAGTAACTAGATGACTACTGAAACTACAGTCAACAACAGCAGTTATGCATAACTTTACATCTCAAGATTGTACTTGAATTGAAAGAACAGCAACTGGGGGCAATGGAGCAATACATTAAAATTGGTTAGGGGATTACCTGTCCAGTGAGATTCTGCTGGCAGACACAACAATGCACCTTAATCCAGTGCCGTAAATCAAGCTAGAGTGTTTGGTTAAATGGTTGTAGTACTTAGTGGGAGTGTTCTCCTGCTGCTATCAAATACAGGACTCAGCAGTGCTCAACCACACTGCACTTTGCACAGCAATTCCCAGATGAGAGCTGTTTAGAGGAACCATCATTCAAGCAGCCATGAGGGTGTTGTGTGCCTCAATGGCATCACAGTAATAAAGGTATTTTTTTATAGGCCAGAACTCCTCCACCTGGATAGGGAATGAGTGAGTGAGTGACTTCATCACAAGGACCATAATTCCCTCCCAATATAAGTGCATACTTCTGTGCACCAGTTATGGGGCTACAACATTCATGGCTTGGTTGAATGCCCCATGGTGATCCTTTATGCTGCTGCCCCTCCTTCAAAGGATAGTGACATTGGGCACTCCTGATCTACTCCCACTACTTAGGATGTACATCCCCATCCTCTGACATTAGAGCTGCTCATCAAACTGCATTACCTCTGCCATAATTAGACCTTTATCCCTCTATATCCCTAGAACTGGCAAAGTTATTCAGTGTATTTAATCTTACTAAACAACATCTGTCTGGTTTGGTTGCTATTATGGACAAGTTCCAGTAGTATTCCAAGCCTAAAAAGAACTTGCTAAATATGCCATTAGACCACCCACCAGAATCCCTGAATTGATAAATGCATATGTGATTGAACTGAGGACTAGAGGCAGTGTTTGGTGAACCGTACACTTCACTGCTGAGAGATAGAATTCTCAGTGTCATTAAAATGACAAGGTAAGAAATTAAGTTGACCTGTAAATCGTATAGAGCAGCAGAAATATTCAGTATTCAGATGAATGAGCTTGCCAAAAATTTAAATGTGTGCAAAATTAAAATTAAGCTAGTGTCTGTTGGTACTAGATAGAACAATACTGTCAAGACAAATTATAGTGTGAGAATGGATTAATTATGTTTGCCGGCAAAGAAAGTTGCTGTTATCCATGATTCTGATGACAGAGTAACAAGTGTTCAGCTCCACAAGAGTCATTTCGTTTGAGATATAGTTATCAACATGACAAAAAACATGTTCAGCTCTTAACAAAGTGCATGCAAAGTGTGGATAACATAAGCATTTTCCTGCTCTTAACAGATGTAAAGAAATGAAACCTGATTGACCCTCAGGATCTTGGTCTCAGAATGCTCAGGTACAGATGAAAGACCCGCAGAGAAAACAAAATGTAGTTAAATCTTTGTCTTAAGCAAGCCCTAATTCACCCTTAAAGGACATTCTCCCTATTTTTGTTGGAGCTCTGAAGTTGAAGCAAGATCTCCAGAGGAGAGTAAAGTATCTCAGTCATCTAAAAGGGAGGGAAGGTTCCTGGAAGAAAGTCTCCATCATCTGTTGAAGAAATGATCTCTGGATGTCATAGTTCTTTTTGGTGTGCTGTTTATTCACACCAAATTTCTTGGCAGATAAGCACTGCTCACTGATTTAAATTTGCAGTAGGTCTGTATTTATTATAATCTTGAAGAAGCATGTGTAGGGGGCTTCTCTATTGGTAAAGACAATCCATAGGCCGTCCCTTTACAGTGTATCTTCACCCTTGGGTGATGTAAAATTGCAGAAGATCAGGCTATTGGAAATGGAACCAAAATGAAATTTTTTTTATTTAGCATTTGTTGACTGGGAAAGCCCGACTTGGAACAAAGCCAATTTTCAGCGGAGGCCTGGGGAGAAACACTCCAGATACATGTCTTTGTAATGTGGGAGGAAACCGGAGTGCCCGGAGAAAACCCACAAGAATGCAGGAAGGACATGCAGACCCTGCACAGAAAGCATGCCAGCTGACAGTTGAACGGGGGAATCTCTTGTTTTGAGGCAACAACACTACTGCTGCACCACTGTGCCATTCAAATTAAACAATTAGATTACAGATTAGCAAAATACAGGCTGACCAGGGAAAATTCAATATTAAACTGCTGTATTTTTACATATTTCTTTTTAAATATTTCATTGTTAAGAAATACTATCAAGCCCAAGTCTGGCATTTAAGTTAAAATAAACCTGACAACTTAAGTCTCAACAGTATCATGAACATTGTTTAGGTTCATTTAATACATTACAAATTGATGATTGTGAGGGCTGATTGTTTCTGTGGATAGGCTAGTTTCTTATTTTTGATTTTAGAAAACTTTTAATTATTAAATCACTAGGAGCATGTCCCTTGCTGCTTATGGCGGTGGGATTGCATAAGGAAACAAACTTTGAGTAGTTTAAAGCTAATATTACGTATAAATCAAAAGCAGTCATAAAGGAGTGGTCAAAATGGAGTCAAATAATGATTCTCACACCAGGGGGGGCTTAAGAATGAGTTTAACTGTTGCTGGATCAGTGGGTGCGTTGTGCATGTGCTTGCAATCAGCAAATGATGCCAGTGGATCAAATTTGGTGGCTGTGCAGTGATCTGTAAGACTGCAGAAATGGTATCATCCCTTTGGAATGCTGGTATAGCTTGCATCTGTAAATGGATATGGGAGAAAGGAGAAATTATACTGCTACGTGAAGGATGGCGTACATACGCCAGTGTGTGCAGGTTCTACAAAAATGCTTTAATTTAGGGTTAAATGGAAGGCATACTTAGCTTTGGTTAATCTGATAGTTGCTACCTTTAAACTTCAAATGTACAATGCTCGTTATCACAGATGATGGATTGGCAAAATTGTTCCCTGCAAGGAGCAAGTTTTAAACATTAAAATAATATTACCAATTTAAGCACAACCAATACATTTAGAAAAGTGATCATAAGGTGTGTGAAATGGTTAAGGATATGTTGGATTACCAATTCATGTTGCAAGTGGAGGGAGGTAAAACTGAGACTATATGTAGTTTCTAATGGTCAAACCAATGAACAGAGACGATAAGGCACAATTTTTGTTTTACATCATAATTCATTCACCTGTGTTCTTAAACATAGTTAATTAAATTGGATGATAAAAATATTTATATTGCCTCTAATGGAGGGACAGGTGCAGTGATAATGCCCTGTGGGGATTGGCATATATATGTCGGTTTGTGCAGGCTCTATTATAAAGGGGTAATTCACATTTATATCAAAGGCATTATTGCTTCACCGATCCATCTGCCAAGAATGCTTGATTCAAATTAACAGCACACCTATAAATAGAACTACGGCATCCAGAAATTATTTCTTTAACAGATAATGGAGATTTTCTTCCTGGAACTTTCTTACCCCCTTTAGATGACTTGAGATCCTTTACAGTTCTACAGAGATCTTGCTTCAACTTCAGAGATCCAATGACAATAGGGAGATTTTTCAACAAGGTCCTTTTAAGGGTGAATTGCGGTTTGCTTAAGACAGACGTAAGCCCCGCAGCTTTTGACTTGACAAGAATGTTTTGCAAGTGACTGATGCAACTAAAACTAATATTTACTGACTTGAACCAGAAATGTACCTAGATCAATTAGCACTCAGGGCAATGGCTCATTTTGGCACCCCAATCAAGCTTAGGCCCAAAACAGAGTCCTGTAGACCAGAAAGCCCCCAAAAAACGCACATTTATTATGATGTTACACAGGCTACATTGTACTTCCTTTTTTGGTTCAATCAAAGAAACATTGATTATCATTGTGGATCTGTACCATAAGGAGGTAGCTTTTTTGAAACTACATAACCTACATAATAAGTCCTTGCTAAACTGTAACAAACAGACGTTGATGTGGTCAAAGAAACACCATCATTTATTTAAACAGCTGAGACCACAATTGTGTTCATGTGATTACTGTTATTTATTAAAGGGGCTGATGATGATTACTGTCCAGCACTGATTGCCCTCTGTAACAGCTCGTGCCTGGGGCACCTGCCCCATTCATACTGCGATTATCACATCTGTGCTTGAACCATGACCGAAGTAGGGCAGGCTGAAAATGTTCCATTTATGAATACAGTTGATGTGTGTTGATACTATGTGTACAATGTCTTCACTGGGCAAAGAAAAGCATCTGTGTTTTTAATGTATAAATGTATAAAAATCACACTAGACTGAAACGTTGTATATAAATTTAAGCTAGATAATGGAGCTAAGTATAACATTATTACTTCACAGAATTAATAGTTTTAGCACATTACATTTTCAAGAATGTATTCTCAGTGCAATGGTCAAGTAGAAAGTAATCCAAACGGTGAAAAAAGATATGAAAAAATGTGTTGTCAGTTTAAAGCAAGACTGTTATATTCCTCTTCTAAAGAACACAACACTATTACAGCCACATGATTTTGACTTTCACTGTTGCTGATGACGAGGATAATGAGAACAAATCTATCAACATCCTCTGGTCTTTACATAGACGAAATGGCCAGCAGAAAGCTTAGCAAAAACAGAAGCATTGCTATGACAGATCAGCTAAGATATTGACTATATTGAGATCTGGGGAGGATGCAAAATTTAAAATCCATTTGTCAAACATCTGAAAGAGGAGCAGGAAACTGTTAATGTAATATACAGGAAGAATCTTTAGTTTTATGGTTGGTCATATCTTGGTTTTCTAAAGTTTTAGGCTCACACACTTGCATGCACGAAGACACATTCGGTGTCTGAGGTGTAGTTATTATATTAAGCATCTGGGTTGCACACTGTCTGCACTGGCATTTGTCAAGTGCATTTTTAGCCAATATTAAGTAATTATGGGCACTGTAATATCTGTAACTTTTAGTAACTCTCAATGAAGGGCTCATGCTAGCCTGAATGCTCAAGTAATTGCAAAATATATGTTGGTCCAATACAAGGTACTGCATCACGTCTGTGTTCCAATGCCTATATTTTCTGTCTGTAGACCAACGTGGCATTTTTATTATTTTTTCTAGAAACTGTTGTGATTGGCCCTGCAAGCATATTGAGACCTTATATTGTCAGGACAAAAGAAGGCCTGACACTGAGAAAATAACTGTACTGCTCACATCTCAAAATAATGAAGTTGCTGAGAAACTACATATAATGGACAATATCTGCAGGAATAGATACCACCATTGTACCTGATGTGACTTTTGAACCTACTGTGACAATAGGTTCATAGGTTGATACTAGGCTATCTGCCCTAGGGCATTTATAAGCCTAGCCAGAGTGTGTTTGGCTTTCGCCACCCTTTTAGATTAGTTGACTGTGCCTCTGTATAGTAGGTCACAGAAGATAGCCCTTTTGAAGTTAGTTTACTGTGCCTCTGTCTAGTAGGGACACAGAAGAGATCCCAGGGGTAAACCTACAATCTCCCATCCACTCATCAAGATTTCTCTTGAAAAGGGTCATTGAGGGACTCTGCCTAACATGGACTGGGATTTTGTTCCAGAGTGAGGGGAGCCTCTGGGATTTACTGTACAGTGCAATATCATCATCATCATCGTCTAAAAGTAACTGTAAAGCACCCAGATTTGGTACATTGATTAGATAGCCATTCAACAGCGTGACTTTGTTACATGCTATGATAGACTGAGTTATAATATTGTTATCCAATTACTGGTTTACATCTATCTGTCTAGAAAGATAGATAGATAGATGGATAGATAGTCACATTGTGCATGTAATTACATCAAAATGATGCATGTATGTCTTGTGATGTCCATAGCCTGTAGTACGGTATAGCTTATCATATATGTGCCTGCATAGTTTTTTTGCTTAAGATAAGGGATTTACTGTACAGTGCAGTATGTGTCATTATTTATCACATAAGGCTACAGTATATGCAGAATGTCATGTGATGCTGCCTTGCTCTTCATTTGCTGCTATGTCAGTAAAGTGAATGATTGGTTTCCTATGGTTTCCTGAATGACTGCTATTGGTCATTGTGTAAAAGTATGTACATGAGGTGAAAATGAATCCATAAGCTAGCTTGCAGTATAAACACAACCAATGTTTGAATTGTTAATGTGTTAATGTAGTACCTGCAAAAATGTTAACTCCTATTGTTGTGCAAAATTAGCAAAACAAAATCCTAGCCTTACATCCAGATGGTCTTTCTAGTGGTAAGTAAAAGCCCACCATATGCCGTGGCCCCTCCTCAATCAAAACCTGGCTGAATACCTATAGCTCTAAGAGATGAATGCACCAGGGATGAGACAGAGTTCCATAACTGGCCTAAATATAGGTAACAAAAAGCACTGCTCTTAAGGTAGCTTAAGCAGGTTATAAGTACCTGAATACACTCAGGAGAATTATTTTCAGCAGAACCACTTTTATTAACTTCTAAGCTGATATCCTAAGTTATTAAATGTTCTTTTGATGTGATAATTCCTTCCTGGAAACTGTCATCCAGGTGCTATATTTTATCTTATTATATTCCTTATGATTCTTCCAGGGATATACATACTCAGAAACCCAGCTCCAATCATGCCTGCAACTTACTGGGGTTGGGGGGGTGAGTTAATAGACTGGATGGGGAAAAAGCTCAATGGTCAGATGATCAGATCAAGATAGAAGCAAAACATGAGAGACAATCCTTATTTAGTTGTCTCTTTGTAATACTTCAGAATTACTGCAAGATTTATTAAGATGGACCCAACTCTGATCTTGTAATCAAATGATATGCACCAGTGGTCGCTCAAAAATATTCTTTATTTTTATTTATTATGCTATGATATCTGTTATCTCATACAAATGGGAACTTGACCCTATGAAAGCTCATCTTTGTAAATGAGCTAACAAAGTGAAGGAAAATTTTCCAGAACAACTTAACTCTCTCTTTGCAGGTAGTATCAAAACCAATTACATCTATGGATTATCAGTAACAGTGTTCACTTTATTCTTATTGAACAAATAAAACTCAGCTTGCTTGCTTATAGAACAGGGAAAATGTCCAGGCTGGGAGCCACAGGCTGCAACCTTACCTACTTGTATCTGCTTAGTGAGATACGGTGATATGACTGAAAACCCTAACATTGTATTCATCTACAGTTGTTGCTCTAACTGAAAGTACCAGCCTTCTTTTTTGCAGCTGTGCAATTATGTTCTGTTTTATATGTCTACAGCTATATTATATGTGACTGTAGTTCATCTAAATAAAATGTACCACTGCATTAAAATATTTTGCTTTTCAAGTCCAGACATTGGTTGTCATTAGGTCATATGCTAATCTAAAGTTGTTATCTTGCATGCTAAACCAAATCCATAAACATAGTGTGCAGTTCAGTATGTTGGAGGTATGCTTTGTGGTTTGTATGTGTTATGAAAGAGCCATGATTTGTTGACATGACATGCAATCATGTTAGATTATGCACGGGTGGCCCACTACATGATAGAGCAAAATCCCAAAAAGGGAAGGCATCTCTGATCAGTATTAGCAAAAAACTACAGGCACTCATAAAATAGTCTAAGGCCAGCTTCGAGAGAAAAATTGCACAGGACACTAAGGATAATCACAAGGCTTTCTTTAGCTATGTTAGGAACCTGGGTGGGAATTCCCAGATATGATCAGAATTAGTCCAAAATGACAAAAAATACACCGAGCCCACAGACATTGCCAACATCCTAGCTGACAGGTTCAGTGCAAACTTCTCCCCCCTCTCCCCACCAAAAGGGCAAATATCTATCCCAACAGAGTGCTGCCCCCTGACATCTCAGATGCTCAGGTAAGAGCCGCCTCTCCAAAGCAAAAACACAGCATCAATGGGACCAGATGGTGTCCCGGCTGCGTCCTACATGAACTCCAAGAAGAGCTAAACCCAAACATAAAACTACTGTTCAATCTTAGCCTTACTACAGGATATGTACCCAAAGAGTGGCGTACAGCAACAGTGGTCCCTCTCCACAAAGGTGGTGCCTCAATGGATCCTGGAAACTATCGCCCCATAAGCCTGACTAGCTTGGTCTGCAAAGCTATGGAAAGGATCATCATGGACCTCATAAATAAAGATATTGGGGACCTACAGACACTGGATCCTACCCAGTTTGGCTTTGTTAAGGGCAGATCCTGCCTCTTAAACCTGGTCGATTTCTTTGAAACAGTCACCAAGGCCATTGACGAGGGGAAGGTGGTCCACACAGCCTACCTGGACCTCACAAAAGCCTTCGATACAATACCCCACTCGGGCATTATAGATAAGCTCACCAGCTTAAATATAAACCCCTATGTCACTAGATGGGTTGCAAACTGGCTCAAGGACAGAACCCACATGGTTAGAATTGCTGGAGCCATGTCAGACTCCAAACCAGTTACAAGTGGCATCCCACAAGGCTCAGTCCTGGGACTTCTCTTGTTCGGTATATATTTCTCGGCAGTACAGGCCAACACGGAAGGACTGTGGCTGACCAAGTTCGCAGATGACTGCAAACTGGGCGCCATAATCAACTCTCCAGCCGACACAAGCATCTTCCAAAAGGGCCTCATAGAAACAGACAACTGGTGCCAGAGCCATGGCCTCAAGCTAAACGCCAAAAAGTGTATAGTCATCCCCTTTGGCAAAAACAAAGTGCACACAAATTACCACATAGGTGGTAATCCATTAAGTACAGAAGAAGTCATTAGGGACCTGGGGACCCAAGTTGATAGCAATCTCTCATTTGACAACCACGTGGCCAAAGTGGTTAGAAAAACATTTTATATAGCCCACCTAATCATGAAGGGATTCACATCTAGATCAGGGGAGGTCATCGTACCTCTTTACTCATCCCTCATCAGGCCCATAATTGAGTACAATGCCCCTTTGGGGATGTACCTTACCAGACACCTGCAGCAACTGGAAAAACCCCAAAAGTACCTCACCAAGAGGATCAAAGGGCTCAAACAGACGCCATATGCTGCCCGGTTAAAGAAACTCCAGCTCTACTCAGTGGCATACCGCCTGCTCAGAGGCGATCTGTGCCTGACATATAAGGCCATGTCCAACCCGGAATTAATGGACATGCTGCACCTCAGAAAATCCAAATCCCATCGAGCTATGCGCTCGAGAGACTTGAACCACAGCACTGAAATAAATAGGACATGCTGGAGGGACAGATTCATAACCCAGAGGCTCCCTTCACTCTGGAATAAAATCCCAGTCCAGGTTAGGCAGAGTCCCACATTGACTCTCTTCAAGAGGAATCTTGATGAGTGGATGGGAGATCATAGGTTTACCCCGGCTATCACTTCTGTGTCACTGTTAGACAGAGGCACAGTATTCTTCTTCTTCTTCGGCTTTATCCCGTTAGGGGGTCGCCACGATCACCTGTCCGCACATTGAATGGCAGTGGAGTTTTAAGGTGTCGCCTAGGGCCAATTTTTAGAGTGTCCAATCCACCTGCAGCATGTCTTTGGGATGTGGGAGGAAACCGGAGGAAACCCACGCGACCACAGGGAGGACATGCAGACTCCACACAGAAGGCACCCCAGCCGAGGATCGAACCGGAGAACCTCTTGCTGTGAGGCGGCAATGCTAACCACTGCACCACCGTGGCCGCCCAGACAGAGGCACAGTATACTAACCTCAAAAAAAGGCATAGCAAAATTAATTTAAAATGGGTGGCGAAAGCCAACACACACACTGGCTAGGCTTATAAATGCCCTAGGACAGATAGCCTAGTATAAACCTATGAACCTATGAACCTATGGATCATTGACTTAACCTGCGGTTCCACTGTGTCAGATGTATAGCTGTATGTCTACACTGTGGATATAGGTTGAAAGGAGATGTTATTCTTGTATGAAGCAGCAGCAATAAGTGGTTACATGTGTTGTGCATATAGCATACGTTTTTGTGTTGTCAGTGAATAACACATATTGATTAGTGACAAAGGCATACATACATATTTTGTGAGGTTGACAATGATATCACTGGATCTCTCCCTGAGGGCAAGTAGTTTTCAGGTGTTCATTCAGCAAATATGTAATGGATGAGTGGTTTTCTACTACCATTTCCTACAATTTAGTCTAACTGGGAATGCATTATTGGGAACTAGTAACAAATGTTGCTTCTCCTAGGTCTGTAACAGTGATTTAGACTATGTAGCACTGTCAGTACTTTGACAGTACAGTTCACACATGTTACACTCTCAATAGCGCTGCATGCAAAAACTAATGTGAACTTACAGGTGCTGCACAGAGGACTGCAGCTGACCATTCCATTCTGCCATACTAGGCCACAGAAGTATCATGGAAAGGATCAATAGTGATATAGTAAATCTCCAGACATTGGACCCAATGCAATTTTGTTTTGTCAAGGCCAGGTCATGCCTACTCAACCTAATGGACTTCTTTGAGAAGATCACCAAAGCAATGAATGAGGGAAAATTGATTCACATTGCCTACCTTGACCTGGCCAAGGCATTTGAAACAATACCCAACTCGGGCATTGTTGACAAACTCAAGAGGTTAGGTAGAAACCTTATCTCACCCAATGGATAGCCAACTGGCTCACAGAGAGGACCCAGGAAGTTAGAATTGAGGAGTCCACTTCTACAAAGAGGCCAGTCAGAACTGGAGTCCCTCAGAGATCGGTCCTTGGACCTCTCCTTTTAGGCATTTACTTCTCTGAAGTCAAGGCCAATGTCAATAGTCTCTGTCTGACTAAATTTACAGATGATTGTAAATTAGGAGCTGTCATTGAATCCCACCAACACAAATGTTCTCCAGGAAGGGCTGACACAGACAAACAACTGGTATCAGAGCCACAGACTAAATCTAAATGCCACGAAATGCTTAACAGTATATTTTGGGAAGTCATCCATGCCTGGTAACTATCATATTGACAACACACCCCTTAGAGTTGACCCAGTAGTCAGGGACTTATGGACACACATAGACAGTAATCTAGCCTTCGACCATCACATGTCCACAAGTAATGAGGAAATCATTCTATGTTGTGTAACTTATAAACAAAGGTATGGCATCTAGGTCCAAGGATGTTTCACTGTAGTCTGCATTCATCAGATCTATCATTGAGTACAATGCCCCCTTTGGTATGTACCTAACCAGGCATATCCAACAAATGGAATATCCAAAGAGGTTTCTCACTAACAGAATACAGTGCATAAGTAACATGTCTTCTGCAGACCACCTCAAGACCTTATCTCTGTATTCTGTCTCCTGTAGGCTGTTGAGGGGAGATCTATGCCTGTCACACAGGGCATTGTCAGAATCCACTCTGATGGACCTCCTGCATATCCACAAAACAAACAGCTCCAGAATTACCAATTCTAAAGACTTAAACCTTGCCTGTGATATAAATGGGATCTGTTGGAGAAACAGGTATATATCCTGGAGACTACCCCATCTATGGAACAGGCTCCCCATCCATGTGAAGCAGAACTCCTCACTAACCCAGTTCAAGTGTAACTTGAACAACTGGATGGGGAACAGGACAGCTATCTCTCTAATGGACACAGGGAACCTGTAAATATTTCATCTGCCAGTCTCTGCTTGTAAATGTTTCATCTCCCAGGCGCATGTTTACACTTATCAAGGATACCAGAACTTGTGAGAGATATGGGATGTATGGCTAGGCTTAAAAAGGCCCTTGTGGTCGTTAGCCTAGTAAACACCTATGAAACTATTCATACTGTTGATGCATGTAACAATGAATCATGTGACACTGGGGCCGATTAAGACTTTATTATTGTAGTAGAAAGATAGTGTGTGTCTCTCTGTGGTTCTGTAGCCCTTTTCCTACCTTATAGATATTTTATGTCACTGGTATCTATTTCTGTATGGAGGCTTCTTACAATACCGTCAGATACTTCCTGTGTAAATGTGTTCATATTTTTCTACCCTGTCTAGGGTCTTCAGATCTCTGTATTCACATGCTATTTTCCTAACTGCTGCAGTGACAGATGATACGTAAAACTCTGAATCCAGCTCCCATCCATCAAAGAGTCGGGCAGTGAGCATCATGTTCTTCTGTGCACTATTTGATGCAATGTGTATTATAAGCCATTTCTATTTTCTGTTCATCAGTGCATACTTTTATATGTTGCACATTCCCAGCATGAAAGGATGCATGAAATGGATGGGTAAAAAGCTGCCGTCACATTGGGGAAACAAGGCTTTGTGTGATGGGTTGCATAGGTAATGGGTGATGGCAGAGATGCTGTGTAAGTATTTTCTCTTACTAGTAGTCACAATGTATAAAGAAAGAGACAGATAAAAGAATAACTGACACTATTATGCATGAAAAGTATAAAGGCTGTTTCTTCCAGAGAAGAACACATGGATGGTTTTGCACCAGTTGGGCTCACCTGTTGCTGTTCCACAGGCATCATCAGGGGAAGTTCATTCCCATTCAAGCCTCTCTGGTTGGGCCTGTAGAATGGTATTAATTTGCATACAATGCAAGCTAACAACCTAGTGCAGGTGTTGCTTCCACTGGTTGAATGTCAATGTCATCACTGGATTGGAGGAGGTAGAATGTGTAGTTTTACTACTATTCTTGCATGTTCAGAACAGAGATATGTGATGTATCCTGGTATCCCTTTATTTTTTATGTTATTTATTTTTATTTTACATTTGTTGACCGGGCTGGTCCAACTGGATATATGTCCATTTTCAGCAGAGGCCCGGGGAGAAAAGCTCCAAATGCATACATTAATAACAGGGAAAAAAACAATTAGTTATGAGAATATTCATTAGCATATATTTGCAGAAGAAATATTATAAATTAACTACAAAAAAACTATAAATTAAAGGTATACAAATTGAGCATGATAGAAGAAACAGGGAAGTGTTAGTTAAAGTTCTGTAATCAGAACAAATAGGAAGTACTTGGGAGGATGTAAAAATCTAGTCAGGGTTAGTACATGGGCAGAGCCAGTGGGTTTTAAGGTGAGATTTGAGTTGGGATTTAAAGTAAGGGGGAGAGGAGAGTGCAGTGAGATTGTCAGGAAGGGAGTTCCAGATTTTTCCTACTGTGTTTGAGAACAAGGAGTTTCCGGCCATGTTATAGGATTTACAAGTGGAAATAAGAAGTTTATTAGAAGAATGTAGGCTTTTAAGATTGCAGTAAGGAGTAATAAGTGTAGTGAGTATGGGAGTATTAAAGGGTTTGTACAGGATTTTATGGGCTATGGAGAGTTTGTGAAATAAAATCAGATTTTGTAGCTCAAGCCATCCTAATTGGATTAAGTTTATGCAGTGGTGAGTTCTAAAAGTAGAGCCAGAGGCAAATCTAGCAATACTGTTGTAGGCAACAGCCATTTTGCTGAGGTTAGCTTTGGACAGATTAGTGTAGATACAGGAGGCATAAAGGAGGGTGGAAATTAGGTTGGAGTGGGAGATGGATAATGTTCATCGTCTTACCCTGCTGCAGTCATGACACACGGGTTATCCTGTCGTCAGGTGGTCCCGCAGTCGGCCGGAATTCCAAAGTCTTGGTCAGGCGTCAGTTGCTGTCACTTCTTCCCCGACGTCAGTGTGCCAGGGGTATATATAATGCATCCGACGCCATTTTCTTCAGTTTTTCTTGCCGCGCGGTGCCAGAAGCAGAAGCAGTTCGCAAGTGCCGGTCGGCCGACTCCTGAGATTTTTGAAGTCGAATTTCAGATCCGAAGTCTTCAATACAGCTAAGTACCCCATTGGGGAAACTTTTCTTGCCTCAGACCGATGTCAGAAAAAGTTAACAATTGTATTTCTTGTGGGAAGCAAATACCTCATAAGGATTTTCATTCTTACTGCATACCTTGCCTAGGCCCAGACCACAACGTCACTGGTTGTCGTTTTTGTGCTAGGTTCAATAAGCGTACTATAAAAAGGCGCTTTGATTTCGCACGACACTACTTCGGTAGAAAATTTAACTACACAATGCCGTCGGAGCAACCGACTACCGGCGTGCACAAAAAATGCAAGGATAAGGACAGGCAGCCTAGACCCAAGCCAGACTCCGAGGCCTCGGCTGGACCGGTCTCCGGTTCACCGGTCTTCAGTGAGGCTCCTATGCAGCCCCTGACTACCGCAGATTTGGAACCCGAGACCACTTCGGAGCCTTTGGCGGAGAGTGCTAGGCCGACGCAGCCATTTTGTTTAGCCCCTACCGACGACACTGCAGAAAGAGATGTCGGTGCTGCAGAAACACCTTCGGTTTCTGAAGGCATCTTCAGACCGACGACGCTCACCATACAAACGTATTCTAAGCTTAAGACTCCTATTAAACCAAAAAAGACTGCACTTCAGTCTCCAGTTCAAGGCCCCATGCCTAAGAAACAGATGCTTAAAATGGCTGAAGATTTGATCTCTTTAATCAGGGGTTCCCAACCCCCACCCAAAAAAAAGGCCTAGACAAGAGGAAGATTATGCCTCCTATGATCAAGTGTCTGTTTCCTCAGGCTCCTCTGAGGACCAAGATTACTCTTTTTCCCCTTATGAAGATTCTGATGCTGAGGATTCCATTCCCTCAGCTTCTCCTCCTGAAGACTACTCCTTTGGGGAAACTTTACACACTATGAGGGAACATTTTCACTGGGAAGGTCAGGACTACTCTGACTCAAAGAAAAGGCTCAGAGAGTTTATTTTACTCCCCCAGCACAGACCTCTTGCCACCCCCCCAGTTTTAGACATTGTGGATGATGTTTACTTAGAATCTAGTTTGAACTCAGATTCTCTGCCTCTTGCTCCAGCCAAACCAGACAGATACTACAGAGTGCCTGACTCCCACAAATTCCATTATAAAAGCCCTGTTGCTGATCCAGAGACTATCTCCCAGAGTCCCAAAGGGGCTAGGGCTTCTATGGCAAAAAATCCTGTACCCTCTGAAAGGGACTCCAGAGCACTAGACAGGTGGGGAAAAAGGTTTACACCTCAGCCACTCTAGCTATGAGAGCACTAAATTGCCAATTTCACATGCTAAAATATCAGCAATTTCTAATGTCTCAGTTAAGACAAAAAATGAGCACACTCCCTCAACAGTCTGAATTGAAAGAAATGCAGGATCTGTTGCATGCAACTGAACAGGTGGGCAAACATACTTTACAATGTGGGTTTGATTCTTTAGAGGCTTCCTGCAGAGCAGCTGTCACTGGGTCTATTATATGTAGGCATGCTTGGTTAAAGGAACAAACTCTGCCTGATCATGTTAAAGCAAAGCTTCTAGATGCTCCCTTACAGCAGGATGTTCTATTTGGAGTTAAAGCAGAAGTCTTAAAGAAAATGGAGGATAAGGCAAAATCTATGCAGACAGTCAAAGATTTTCTACAGGTACAGCCCCCTCGCTTCAGCAGAAATTGGCCAACAAAAAATTGGTCCTTTCCAGCTACTGACAGACCACAGAGGGGTAAATACAGACGTCCAAGAGGCAGAAGACAACCACAAGCCCAATACAAACCTCGACAATGGGGCACTGCAACACAGAAGGGAGGAGAAGACAGGCCCCAAACTACTAGAAGGCAAACTCAATGACTTACACCTCATCTGGCCAAGCAACACTCTCTTGGCAGCTCCCTTGGGAGGAAAACTCGCACTTTTTTCAGACAACTGGCACATTGTCACAAAGGACAAATGGGTCCTAGACATAATTTCACTAGGATACAGATTCCATTTCCACACCTTGCCAATGAAAAGAGGAATGCCAAACCTGCCACAAAATCAATGGGCAGTGGCACAAAAACAAATTACAGCTCTCATGGACATGAGAGCCATTCAACTGGTACCTACACGGGAGCAAGGCCAAGGATTTTACTCAAGACTCTTTCTAGTCCCCAGAAAGGACAATGCCTGGAGACCAATTCTGGACCTTTCAATTCTAAACACCTTCTTACAAGTACCCAAATTCAAGATGCTAACACTACAGCAGCTTCTTCCCATGTTGGGCAAGAAAGCATGGCTAGTAACGTTGGACCTCAAGGAGGCATACCTGCATGTCCCTATCAGACAAAGTTGCAGAAGATACCTCTGTTTCATTGCAGGTTCAATCCATTACCAATTCTCTGCACTGCCCTTTGGCTTATCCACTGTGGCAACAAAGACCCAACTCCCTGCAAGGAAAATTCTGCAGGCCTTGGGCTTCATGGCATCTTGCATACTACTAATACCATTTGCAAAGCTGCATATGAGGAAATTACAGTGGTACCTAAAAAGCGTATGGTCTCAACACAGCCACAGCTTGGACACAATAATATCTCTCATTCCCTGCCTACAACATGAGTTTCTATGGTGGTCACAGGCATGTCACCTCAACAAGGGTCAGCCTTTCACCTTGCCCCCAGCCAGGCAAACTATGACAACAGATGCATCGGACTACGCCTGGGGGGAACACATGGCAGGACAGTGCGTTCAAGGCATATGGACTGCAGATTAAAGGAATCTGCACATCAGTCAAAAAGAGATGCTAGCTGTACAGAATGCTCTGACAGCCTTCAAGAACCTATTACATCCAAGACAACTTACAATAAGGACGGACAACACCACAGTAATGTGGTACATAAACAAACAAGGGGGTACACACTCCGACCCTCTATGCAGGCAAGCAATGACCTTGTGGAACACTGCACTAGCTTACCAAGTTCAGTTACAAGCTCAATTCCTGCCAGGAAAAAAGAACACATTGGCAGACGACCTCAGCAGAAACATCATGGATCCCCATGAGTGGAAACTGGATCCACACGTATTTGCAATGATAACTCAGAAATGGGTCCTCCCAGACATAGACCTGTTTGCCTGCCCCCAAAACTATCAGCTAACAAAATTTTGTACAAGGACACTTCACCATCAAGCTTGGAAAGTGGGCGCACTCTCATTCAGTTGGAAAAACCTGACAGTATATGCCTTCCCTCCATTGCCTCTCCTCACAAAGGTGCTTCTGAAAGTCAGAAAGGAGAGACCACGACTGATACTCATAGCCCCAGACTGGCCACGCCAGCAGTTGTACCCACTATTAAGAAATATGGCCCAGGGCCCACCTTGGATTTTACCACAAATTGCCCATTTGCTCACACAGCAAAACAATCAGATTCTACACAGCCAGCTCAAAACCTTAAATCTGGCTGCATGGCAAATCACCTAAGCATTCAGCCAGCTCCTCTTTTCCAAGCAGTTATGGATGTTATTCTGGAAGCTAGGAGGCCTAGCACCAGGAAGGCCTACTCAGACAAATGGAAAAGGTTTTGCGCCTGGAACCAAGCTAAAGGCCAAAATACACTTCAGCCTCACATGCCTCAGATTCTACAGTATTTAACTGAAATGTTGCACAAAGGACTTTCTTTTTCTTCCATTAAAATCCATGCATCAGCTATTTCAGCCCACTACAACACGGACGTATTTTCACATCCACTTCTAAGGCAGTTCCTCAGAGGGGCAAAAAAACATTAGGTCCCCCAGGAAAGCACCTACACCAACATGGGACCTCAATTTTGTTTTGGAAAAACCTACGCTACCTCCCTTTTTAATCCAGCTTTCTCTGCTGATCTACAGTTTATATCATGGAAGACTGCTCTGCTGCTAGCAATAACTTCAGCCAGAAGAGTCTCAGAGCTGCAGGCACTAATGGCAGTGGAACCTTTCCTCATTTTCCATCAAGACAGAGTTTCTCTACGAACTAATCCTTCCTTCATGCCTAAGGTGGTTTTCAGTGTGGCTTTAAATCAAACCATCCACTTACCCACCTTCTTCCCAAATCCACAGAACAAAAGGAGAAAGACCCCTGCATTCCTTGGACATTCACAGGCAACTTCGTTACTACTTGGATAAAACTAAGGTTTTCAGAAAATCTGACCAACTCTTTGTATCCTATGCTACAGCTTCGCAAGGGAAGGCTATATCAAAACAAACCATTTCTACATGGATAGGACATTGCATTCATTTTTGCTATACCCATCATGGAAAACCAGTTCCTGCTACCATTAGGCCCCACTCTACCAGGGCAACAGCTACATCTACAGCCTTCCTCAGGGGGGTTCCAACCAAGGAGATTTTGGAAGCTGCAACTTGGAGTTCAGTACACACCTTTACCAAACACTATCACTTACCACTTTACTCTAAGACTAGAGCTGGCTTCGCCACTGCAGTTCTGGAGGGCCTTCTAGCCTCCTCTAACCCTCTATGACTCCTCCACCCATCCTTAGCTTTGGGATTCTACCCAAGTGTGATGACTGCAGCAGGGTAACATGATGAACATAGTACAGTTTTGTACCTACCATAAATGTAGATGTTCGAGTGTACACCCTGCTGCAGTCCAGGTTACCCTCCCTCCATCCCCTCTGATCTAACTGGCTAAATATTTACAATACCTTCCTGATGTATTTGCTTATAGCTGGAGGGATTTTGTGTTTGTGCTAAATTTTCTTAAATTGGTACTAATTACTGACCACCTTTTTGGGGGCACCTGACATCTGGGGCAAGAAAAACTGAAGAAAATGGCGTCGGATGCATTATGTATACCCCTGGCGCACTGACGTCAGGGAAGAAGCGACAGCAACCGACGCTGGACCAAGACTTTGGAATTCCGGCCAACTGTGGGACCGCCTGATGACAGGATAACCCAAGTGTGATGACTGCAGCAGGGTGTACACGCGAACATCTACATTTATGGTAGGTACAAAACTGTACTTTCTGGCAAGTGGAGTAAGGAATGGTTTAATTCTGCACAGGGAGCTTAGTTTTCTATTAACTAGTTTTATAGTGTTGTTAAGGTAAGTGTCAAAGCTTAGATTGTTGTCAGTCTCCACTCCTAGGAGCCTGGTAGTTGGGTCGGGGGAAATATAGGTGCCATTACTTGACAAGACAGAGAAGTTGAGTGGAGAGGATTTTCGGGTGGGGAGAAAAGTAATAATTTGGTTTTCTTGGGGTTTAAGATTAAGCATCGTTTTAGGAACCGCATTTCTACAGTTTGGAATGTCTGTTGGGTGATGGAGTGAAGTTCGGAGGGGGATGAGGCAGAACAAATCAAAGTAGAATCATCTGCATATTATATACAGGTTGCAAAAGGAATAGTAGTATGAAGATCATTAATGAAAATTGAAAACAGAAGAGGGCCAAGAATCGAGCCTTGGGGGACTCCGAGGGAAATGGGTAGGTGGTTGGATAAGTTATTGTGCCAAAGAACTGCCTGCTGTCTGTTATGAAGACAGGAGTGAAACCACTTTATAGCACTTGTGTCTAGTGCGAAAGATTTAAGTAAGTTTATTAGTATCTCGTGATTGACCATATCGAAGGCTTTGGATAGATCAATAAAGAGAGTAGAGGTAAGAATGCTATTATTCCGGTTTTTGTTGATGCAATCAGTGAAGGAAAGGAGGGCTGTGGTGGTGCTGTGGAACGGTCTAAAGCCATGTTGACAGTCAGCTAGTATATTGTAATTTAAGAGGTGATTTAGGAGTTGTTTTAGGATGCATTTTTCCATGATTTTAGCTAGGGGGAGAGAAAGGCTATGGGTCGGTAGTTTGAGAGTTCAGTTGAGTTACCACCTTTATGCAGGGGAATAATATGTGATATTTTCCAGATTGAAGGAATGTAGCCTTCAATGATGGTTCTGTTAATTAGGATGTAAATGGGATAGGCTAATATTTTAGCTGCAATTTTTAGATATTGAGTCTGGTAGGTGGTCAGCTGATGGAAAGGAGGATTTCAGTTTGTGGAGCAGAGAACATATTAGTGATGTGGGTACAGGCTGCAGTTGAAATAAGGGAATAGACATATTAGAGGAGGTGGACAGGGAGGGGATATCTGGGGAAGGTTGATTAGATAGCGACTGGACAGTTTCAGTAAAGAAAGTATTGAAGGCATCAGCGGTTTGTTTTGGGTTGTTTTGGGAAGTGCCTGAAGGGCATGGGGTGTCAGAGTGGCCAGGCTTTAAGAGTCTATTTATTCCTGCCCAGAACTTTTGTGGATTATGTTGGTTAGCTTGTTGTAGATGGTAGTAGTGGTTTCTTTTATTTAGATATATGGCTGTTTTTGTAATGTTTCTTATTTGCCTAAAGTTTAGTTGGTCAATGGGATCTTTAGTTCTACGGTATTTGGTCCAGTGTTTATTTTTCAGAATAATTTTATGCCTTTTATCCTTTGATAACCAAGGTGCAGGTTTTGAGCTAATTCTGACAGATCTTGAGAGAGCGTGTGAGTCTAGAATAGATAGGAACTTTGAGTTGAAGTATGAGAAAGCATCATCCAGTGGAAGGTGTTTAAGAGGGGACCAGTTACAGGCTCTTAGTTCAGCTTTGAAGGTTTCAGGGTTAAAGTTTTTATTAGTTCTGACCATTTTGAATTTAGTTGGGTTAGGGGTATCAGTTTTATGTCTGATTAAGTAAGTAAGTGCATGGTCGCTTATGTCATCAGGTAGTGTTCCTACTGTATAAGTTTGGTGGTGATGATTAATCAGAATCCAGTCTAATATGCTTTCTTTGTTATTATGTTTGTTAGTTCTGGTGGGAGCTTGAATGGTTTGTATAAAACCATGGAGATTTTAGAGGGTGGGAGGGTCTACTGAGGTGCAGGTTTTTCAGTTGATGTTGACATCACCCAGGACTATGCTTTCTTGTGGGAAATGAATGGAGAGCCAGCTGAGGATCTCTTCTAGGTTGCTGATGTTATTTCCAGGGGGACGGTATAAGCAGATTATGTAGATGGATTTATGGGTATTAAGCTGAAGTTTGGAGATAAGGATTTCGGCATTACTTACAGAGGGAGGTTTATCATGTAAGACAGTAATTTGCATCCCTGTTTTGTAAATAATTGCTATCCCACAACCCTTTTTAACTTTATGGTCCAGTCTGTGGATGTTATAGCCAGGGGGAATAATCTCACTGTCTTAGGTTGCTGGTTTAAGCCAAGTTTCAGACAGGCAAAGGATGTCGAATGAGTGTATATCTAGCAGAGCATGGAGATGGGTTATTTTATTATTAGTACTACGGATATTAAGGTGAGCTATAGAGTGAGAGTTTGGGGGTTTGAAGAGTAGATTAGAGCTGGAGGATGGGAGACTGATGGGGTTAATAGTGGTAGTGTTATTTGGGCCAGGGTTGGGATGAATGTTACCTGCTTTTAGGGAAAGAAATAATCTTTTTATTAGGAGTGAGGGTTTAGTGAAAATGTGTGAGGATTTTCTGTGTACATTATTACTGTAGGTAAGGTGGACCTTTCTATGACATTTTGCAAGAAGGTAGCTGGGAGAAGTAATGATGTTATAACAGGCTTGGAATGTGTTTTGGGATGGTGAGCTAGTAATTTGAGTGAAGGTGTGTGATTCCAGTAGGCTATGTTTTTCATAAGAGGTGAGAAGGTAGGGTAAGAGAAGGAAAGGAAAAAGTGAGAATAGGAGGATGTGTTTTAAATTAGTTGAAGTAAGTAGGGAAGACATAGTGACAGGACAAGTTTATGAAAGTAAATTAGGATAAGAGATGGAAGTGAAGACAGGAAGAGAGGAAAGGTAAGAGTGTCAGTTGAAAGGATGAAGGTGGGTGGGTATTAGAGCTGGATGGGATGGGAAAAGTGTGATTTCTGCAAGAAGGAGTGGGTGTGGTCAATGAGTATAAGTTTAGGAGCTGTAGGAGTGGGTGGTATTTGGGGGTAGGGTAGGGGAGCGGAGTGAGCCTGCAGAGTGAATGGAGCAGGTTCAGACAAAGTGGAGGAAGACAGTCCGAAGACAATCAGTAAAAGGCAGGTGAGGTGGGTAAGAGTGGGTGAAAAGAGTGAGAAAGGGGTTAAGCTTAAGCTCTTAACAGAGAAAAGAAATACAATTATCAGAAGGGGACAAGAGGAAAGGATTAGAAGTATTAGGTATAGCAGCGATTAATTTAGTTAAGTTTAATGCAGTGGGTAGAGAAAGTAAGGTAAAATAGCTTTGCAGGTTAGGGTGACATCTAGTGGACAAAAGGTTAGTTACAGAATAAGGTAGTTAGCAGGTAATAACATGAGCGGGAGAGAAAAAGAAAAAAATTACTCAGGCCGGGAAAGGAGGAAGGAGAACAGGCCAGAAGGGGTGAATGCAGCAACTAGTGTGAGGCAAGGGGGGGTGTGGCTGCTTGGAGTCCTAACTAAATAGCGTCACTGAAGGCCAGAGTATTTCAGAGTATGAATGGAGCCATTTTCTCTCTGTATACATGAGATTGTTGCTATATTATTTTGGCAGTTAGCACAGATCATTAAGGCTTAGAGTCATTAACAAGCTGCTTTCTGTAGTCAAGGCAGGGTACAGGGTTTGATTCCTTCTCCCTCTATTTAGTATGTGACTAAGAAATTCACTTGAAGAGACAGCTCTGAAAAGGAAAATTGTGCCCAGTGGGCTTACCTAGTTAAATGTATAAAATAAAACAGGTGAGTTGCACACCATTGGTACAGGGTCATGTGGTGCACAGCTGCTGTATTAGTTGCAGTAAGTCTGCAGTTGTAGCCCCATAAATATCTGGAAACCATATATACTTTACTCCGAGATTCATGTTTGTAAATTGTGGATGATTTGGAGAAACAACATTTGCATACCTGTTTTGTGTGTGGACTCTTTCACATATGCGGCAATATATGCAACTACTGATGGAGTTCATCCATTTTAATAAATTGTGTGGGGGTCTGTTGTATTTTTTGCCATGTACCAGCCCTGTACAGCTGTGGACATTATTTATGTCTCGTACTCATTGCAGCTTTGTCTGCATATCGAATGTAAGCCAGATATTTTGAACTGATATTTCAAATTTTCCATTTTCAGACAACCTTACACAAATACAGGTAAGGTATGAAAATGGTGGTGGTGGATAATTACATTCTATGCAAATAAATGGTGAGTTTGTTTAAGAAATTCAGATATTTGAAAATCTGTGAAGTTGAAAATGCATACTGTATACATTTTTTTCTAGCTTTATACTTGCATGTTGTTTTGTCACATAAAACATTTATGTAATATTCATAATCAAATAATTCACAAAACACACAAAGTGCACACATATATGCATTGCTCACGCGCACCCATACACAAATTAATACAGAGATCTGCAGGGTGTAGACAAACAATGTGATTAGTAGGGCCAGTAATATGAATTATTTCATAAATGACCGAGACACGTGATATTTATGATTCCAAAGCTTGCTGGAGTACAAAACAGTCATGAAATCATATAGCTAATATGGCTTTATACAGCAGGTACTCCCCTTCTTCTAGATATCAGCTGAACAAACTGGGATGTTAAAACGACAGTATTTGCAAGGGATACTGATTAGGCAAAAATCATATTTTAAAGAGATGTTGGCATATAACCTTATAAACGTAACATGTCCTTGTAACATTTCCAAGGCAAACATGATGTGGTATATCTGAACTTTCATCTTATTACCTTAGATGGGAGTGGAAAGGCAATGCAAAATGCCGGATGCAATATATTGGGTATAGAAGTAGGTGTTCTGTATGAAGCTCAGCAGATGGCAGCTATTTCATGTGTAGTTTGGGACTGTGTGGCAAAATAGTTTCTCAGATATTTCGGCATTGTCTTGTTACATATGAACAAAAAATAAAAAGGTATTGCAGAATGGTATCTGCAGACCAGAAGCATACAGGTACTGGTGGGGCATTTGTTAGCTTGTAAGAGAAGCAAAATGGATTTTACATTATTGGTATATATGGATAGGGCTCCATGAATTTCCTAAACTTGCATTGCATGCAAAGAAAATGGAAAGGTTTTGTCAAATGTATCATTATACAAATTATATAAATATACCACTTTGCTGTATTATCACATCCTTGATGCTTTGTCATTGATGCAGCTGAATCCATAAGCACAGAGCCCATTTATTCACCATGGTGAAAGAGCATGTCATTGACTTCTTAGGGATTCACTATAACTGATATTTTAGTTGTCATAGTTTTTGTTCTTTCCTTCTGCATTCCACAGCTATCAAACTACTTTTCTTTTCTATAGTTATGCTTCCTTTTCTTGTAGATTCCTAAGTTAAACCACATACCTTTCAGGTCATGGTTACTGCTGTGCAAGATTTTTATTTTTTTCCAGGTTACTATATCCTCAGTCGATCATATACTTAGGAAGGGGGTGCAGTGGTACACCCCCAACTGTGAGTGCTTTGGGGGTCCTTCCCTTGAACTAAAGAAAATAATTTCATTGTTTTGCTTCAGTGTATGGAAGTGCAAGTACTTTTTAAGTATGTGCAGTAATGGTTATCAGCATTCCCTAACATGCATTTGCTGTTTCTGGATATGTTTCACTGTAACACGCCTGTGTGCTATACATAACGGGGCAAATGGGTGGAAACAAGGTCCAATGTAAATGAAATAACAATATGTTAACTTGTCTATACTCTTCTCTAAAACATATTTTCAGTGAAGATATTCAAATGGCTAATATAACAGCAGTCTAAAAGCCCATAACATTACATTTGTGTGCACATTCCTATAAACAAAATGGTTAATGTTTTAAATTTTGTTTGGGTTAGAGTATCATAGATAATAATGAACTTAAAATAGGTTTCCTTTAAAGATAATAGATAAAAAACAATATGTACAATTATATGCATTTAGATGCATGCTAATGTATTGTGGATCAAAAGTAATATTAAAAATTTTGTTTCTTTTTAAAGTTATTGAAAAATAGCAATACAGACTAAATGGTGTGCATTCGGATACAGGGACCCTTTCAGTATTAATTAAAATGAAACAAAATGTTTTCACAGAAAAAGGAAATATGATAACAGCAATGACATTTTCCATGAAATGACTATTGCTAAAATAAATAATGAGCTTTGGATGACCTACTGTGCTGTTGCAATATCCAAATATTTCATTTTGAATGTGTTTAGTGATTTGCATCCATGATTAGTTATATTATGACAAAGCTTGCTGCTTCCAGCTTTCAAGCTCACAGTATAATTTTCTAGCATTTTCTATGTTGATAAGAATTCATTCTGGTATTGCTGTCATTTGCACCTTACGTATCTCAGTCATGCGTATTGTACACAATGGGGAGTGGGGTGGAATAGCACTGTGTCTGCCTGCATGATAAGGTGTTGGCTCACTGAGACATGTATACATTAACATCACCTTACTGTCTGTTTACAAACTGATCTGACCTCAGTGTTGGTGGGCTGTCTAGCTAAATCTGACTACCCACTGGCTGCCATAATAGTAGAGAATATGATAAGAAATACTGGAAACATAATGCCAATTCTCCGCAAGCAGCTTTCAACAAGAAGGATTGTAGCCATATGCCTTCCACTATTCCAGCCAGCTGTGAGCAAGGCAATTGGCCAGCAAATGACCCTTAGTGATATGTTCAGCTTCATTAGCCATCATACTGAATATTTAACTAAGTCTACATGCACAGGCTTTGGAAGTGCAGTAGAATTAGAAGAAATTTCATGAATAATGTAGTTGTTTTCTATTAACATGATCATATGTCTAAATTTGTCTTATTTAGAGTATCATATGTTTTTAATCCTTCTTAACAGGATTGTGATTACTACAGAAGACATTCAAAAATGAACAAGAAAAATAGTCCATTGTCCATTTTATCCTATAAGGTGTGACAGTGCGCTTCTTCCTGGGGGGATAGTGGCAAACAGCAGAGTAAAGCAAGCCTGAGATGAAGATATAAAGCATGCTTTTTTCTAAAGTGTGCATTTACTTTGATAACAATACATCACCTGTTCAAGTTGCTATAGCTCAGAGAGAGGTTTGTAGTGCAATGTCAAACTGATGTATTTTACTGACAATGAATGCTGACCAGCACACCTGTGGAAGAAACCTGACATGTGACACATGCCCATTGAGAGCCTTATCTAACAGCATTGAATCTACATAATTAGAAAGGATCCTGCCTAAATGCCTCATGCTAAGGCGGAACAGCAGTACTGCCCTTACAGTGCAGTAATACAATGGTGGTGTAGCACCTAGGCTAGCTGGTTATTCTAACTATGCTTAGCATTGTACCATATTGAATGTCTTATCATTTGCTAAGGATAGGCAAAGAAAAAAGAAAAGGCAAGTTAAGTGACTTGTGAATATTATTACTAGAGTCAGGTTAAGTTAGATGGTTTTAGGAAATATAACCTGTTTGCAAGATCATTCTGCACCAGCTGGGGAAGCACATGTGAACCAGTCCATCTCTGCCAAAGAGAAAATCTAAAGTGGTTGCCTGCTGTGTTGTGCTCAGGAATAATTGTGATCTAGGAGACCTGCTCATCTGAACTAGGGCTTTGGGTGTGATGGTGGTCAAGTCCTGCAACTCAAGGGCCACATGACACGTGGCCATGTTTAGATTCAAGCACTAGAGATGAGAATTAAGCACTGTCAGCTGTCAAGAAATACAGTGCACTCTTGTAGGTACACAGGCATGCATCTATATTTGGCCTGATATTGCAACCTTTGCAGAGTGCTTGCCAGTAATATGACTGAAGCTTTAAGAAGGAACTAGAAAATCCAAGTCAGCCACCAGTGGTGGTCTGTCAGCAGTTGACTCACACCCTCTAATACCTTGCCTTAATTTAAACATAATAGTAAGATGAGCTCCAGCACCTGCATGAGCGGATGTGGGAAACTAATGACAAGTAAGACAGGGGAAGAAAATAATCATTAGGGTGTTGCATATGCAAGGTGGCCAAGCTTCTAACGGACAAAGATATAAAAAGGTACATAAATCTGTGAGCACTTTAAGCTGCTCTGTTTCTTTACATGTGAAGCTTCATCACAGAAATTATGTCGATTTGTAGGTCTCACTATGGATGTTACAAGCCAGAAGAAGTAGCACATTGTAAACAAAAATTGGTATGAAATGAAAACTTATGTAGGGATAATATAGTCATAGCAGTGGTAGCACAGTGTTTTAGATTCAGTAAGTGGCTTTACACGGGGTGTAGAGACACTCACTGCCATGCAAACAAGGTAAACACTGTGACATGCTAATTACAGCATAAGCAGCTGAATGGTATGCTAATCAACCAATACAACATGGAGGAGCTATTCAGCAAGCATCAGACATAAAGCTTATGTATTCCTGAATTCAAAAGATAGAAAACAGGTATATAGGTTCATAGGTAGGTACTAGGCTATCTGCCCTGAGGGCATTTATAAGCCTAGCCAGAGTGTGTCAGCTTTCGCCACCCCATTGATTAATTAACTGATCCTCTGTCAAGCAGAACCAATGAAGTAATCCCAGGGGTGTATTTTCTGTTACCCATCCACTTGTCAAGGATTTTCTTGAAGAGTGTTTGTGAGGGGCTCTGCCTCATGTAATTTGGAATTTTGTTCCAAAGCACGGAGAGTCTTTGTGACAGGAATCTATCCCTCCAGCATGTTCTATTTGTTGTTGTGGTGAGGTTTAGCTCACTAGAGCACGTGGCTCACAGTGACTTGGATTTCTTTAGGTGGAGCATGCCCACTGATTCTGAGTTGGACATGGCTTTGTAAGTCAGGCAAGAGATCACCTCTGAGTAAGCGATATGCCACTGAGTACAGCCAGAGTTTTTTCAGTCGGGCACAGTTATCACTTACATAGGGTGTTGGGGGGGGGCAGGAAGCCTAGGCTGACACAAAAGGTCAGTGAGTGTGTGTGAGTATAAAAGAGAAGCAGGCAGACATTTGGATAAACCAACAAATGGCCGGTGAGACAAAATGAGTTTTAAGCTAAATGGCTGAACCATCTAACCATTGCGTGTGTGTCTGTAGGGGTCCTCCCAGTTAAATTGGTATGTGAGTGTTTGCATGAACACAGCCAAGCTTTGTGCTAGCTGTACATCTTGGTATGTCAGGCAGGTGTGAGTCATGCATGGTAGAGGTGGCAGTTCATCATTGTCATCCCTGACCATGAGAACTGGCTGTGTCAGAAGTTGCACTGGCATGTCCATGCCCACAGTCAGATGCACTGCTGCTACCTGAATGTGACTGATGTCTTCTGGATGAGCTCCCTTCACAGGGATGCCCAGGACCATGACCCCAAGGCCTGCCATGTCTGGGTGTGGACAGCTCACCCACTGACGGAGCATTGGAAGTACTGCCACTATGTCAGCATGGTCAGGCATGGCCATGTTGGATAATAGCAGATGATGTGGCTGACTTATGTCCACGAAGATGCCATTCCCCTCCCAGCAGATAGTCTATTGCAGAGACCACTCATTTCATGACAAACACCCCTCATTCAAAAGTGCCAGTCATCCAATCCATTAAATTGACAATGTGGTGCAGGCAGGCACGCATGTCAGCCTGTGCCACATCTACATGCCTGAGCATTTGTCTGGAGCATCTACGGGAATGTGCCTGTGCCTCCATGACAGCCCTAAACATATGTTGAGTAGCATGGGAAGAGCACCTGGTTCAGGTGGAGGAGGGACAGCTGGCCTTCACTGAGCATCCCTAACAACCTTCCTGTGTGGCATCTCTCCCACACTTTGGTTATGGCCAGAGTCAACAGGCAATGAAACAGTAGTAACCATACTTCTCTGATCAATGGCCTCTCTGTCCACTTGCCCAATAGCTGAGAGCTCACTGGAATGGGTAGGCATAGGCCTACTGGCTGTATTGATGGAACTGCAGGGGATGGCTGTATGTCAGACACATGTCAGATTCAACCTCTGCATCCCAGGAATGTGCCTCTGTTTAGCCACCATCATCATCAAAGTCTGCTTATACACTGACATCAAGTGGTAGAGGTCCTACATTTCCACTGTCAGGATCACCTGTCATAAAACGCAACAAACACAGAAAAAAATACCTACACTACTATAGTTGACTATATGCTAACAAACTAACAGTGGTGCCACTGTTGCAGACAGTACAGCAATACACACAACAGTCCTGACATCAACATCACACACTAAAATATTTCTTTAAATTGCTCATCAGTACTGACATAAAAATGTTTGGTTACCATCTGCAGATGAGGCTCTCCTCTGCAAGCCAGATGGTCCTGGAAGAAGTTAAGCATGAGGTAAGGATGACATCTTCACAATTAACAGTAACATAGGGGATACAACTTTTAACCCTTTATATGTCCATTAAGTATACTTTCAACAAGAACTTGGCTGACAACTCCACTCTAAGCTAATCAATCAGAATGTGTTGGTAACTGTAGCAAACTACAACCCCCCCTCCACAAAAAAAATACAAAGAAGTAATGTATTGATTTGAATTGTTTTACTATACAACAGTATGCAACCACTGAGGTACCAAAGACTACCTGGAAGCTCCTCCTGGGAGATGGTTGCTGTCCCTGAAAATGTTGCTCTGACATTGAGTGCATGCTGTTCTACACTTTTCTGGGAGCTGTCTGCATCCCTGACAGTGGACAATAGCTCTCCATGTGGTGTTAATGGTGGCTCCATGGCAGGCCCTCCCCAGTACCCATCTGATTACAGCCCACTATAGCTGCTCTCCTCTGTGCAGCTGTGATCATGTCAGTGCCCCTATGGCACACCTGCTCATATGTCCTGCTGTGGCATTAACATTATCCACAATCTGGTACCAAATTTGCATTCTGTGTGCCATATCTTCCTATCCCTTTTCAAGCAGGAATGAACTATATTGCCTAAAAGCATCCACTATCACCTGATTTTCAGCATCAGTGAAGAGTGGTCTTAGATGATTGACATGCCTGGGTGGCATACTCCTAGGTGTCCTAAAAGACAAAAGAAGGATAATACACATAAGTATCACATAACTACAAAATGACTCTTCCCAGATAAAACAGAAAAGGTAGCATTTCAGCATTACCCACTAGAGAAACATAAAACAGTCTAGAGATATGAAATATGAACAACAGGCTGGATGCAAAATAGGAGAGTAACAATAGCAACATATCCCTGTTTGTGCTATAACAGAAACACAGCTTTGCCCCCCTGCCCAAAGAACAGGAAAATGACACATTTTGCTAACAAACCATCTTTAAAATGCTGAAAGTGATATCAAAGGAACTGTCTCTAAAAGATTTGTACATATTTATCATACAACATTCCATTTTAAGGTATTGGAAATCATGTATACCTATGAAATGCCTTGACAAACATGCCCATGGCATCAGTACATTTCTAACTAATGCATACTGTCAAAGGAAAAAACTTCAAAGACCAATACACGTAAGGTTCAGTTAAGGAACATTTAATAACTTGCTGCAAGGAGACAAAAACATGCAAATACAAGGATTTGTCTAACTGCTAACAGGAAGTATGCTTATTCTTATACTGTTTTACAAGACATGTCCTTCTAAGACTGACGTAATCAAACACAACTTTTAGCATTGTTCTACAGCAGATGTTACTCAGATTTTCTGCTGACATGACTAGATTTGTGAGAAACTTTTGAGAAAAACAACCTGGCCTTGGTGGGCACTAATCCGTTTACAGGCTTCTATTGTACAGTGTTACATTTCAAGGTACTCTTCTAACTCAGATACAAGCAAATGCTGATTGCAGTTCATATTTTCAAGCAGGCTTTGTCCTAATTATCTATAGCTTCTACAGCTGTGTATTTTCTCACAGCACAAGCGGAACTCCTTGTCTAAGTTTCATACAAGTAGTATTGTTCTATTCATTATTTTCCTAACATAAGCAGGAATCATCTGCTTCTCAGTAAATTTCAAGGCACAAGCAAGATTTTAGCTAACAATACAAGGTCAGAAAGCATCTGCAGTTTGTACAGATTTATGCAGTATGAAATAGAATAAATGTGTTAACCCTTTTCAAGCTCTGAATGCACTAAGCATATTACTAATACACACATTAATACATATTTTTCTGACATTTCCCCCCTATTAATACTTTTATTCTACTTTCAAAATAAGCATAAACAGTTTGTTTTCTTCTCCTAACCTCTTCCACTCAGGATTTGCAGTTAAGAGAGTCATTCAGTTTAAACTTATGAAAGCATTTTCAATCTTTTAACAGTTCTTCGAACTCAGTACTTTGATATAAGGTTTCAGAAACTGACATGTCTATAAAATCTTTAATCAGTCTTTTCATGCAGGGGATACCACAACAAACACATACTCCCAGTAAGAGCATTCCTACACAAATGGCAATCAGGATGTTCATTAGGATGGTACCCCACCCCCCCAAACCATTTCTGGAAAAAGTCCGTCAGTGGGTTTGGGCCTGGTTTGGTCATGGCCGACACTTGCTGAATTACTTCAAGATGATTGTCTATCTTGTGTTTATGGTCGGGAATATACGAACAGCATTCTTCTTGGATTAAAGCGCAAGTACCACCTCTCACCGCTAGGGTGAAGTTGAGAGCCATGCGGTTTTGAAGTACTACAGTTCTCATAGCATTCAGTTCATCAGTCACCAATTCGAGAGCGGAAAAAGTTGCGTTGCTCATTACTTCGAGAAGGTTCAACAGTTTTCTCAGCTCCCAGATTGATTTCACTGCTCCATATGCTGGTAATATGCCTGCCCACGATATAACGCTATCACTCAAGTCCATATGTGTCAGTCCTTTGCCTATGGAATGATGGTCTTTCCAACGTGTATCGATTTATCCCACTGGATTTACAGGTTTCTTGACGACCTCTCGGACATTTCAAACTTTTCCTCGAGGCAAAACTGCAGTGTGTCATATGGCCAGAACCAGGTAACCCAAAAAACAACTGCCAGACCAATTCTCAGGAAACCATTTGTATGCCTTTCTGCCACACACAAAATAACAATCCTCTACTTTAGTAGTAACCTTGCTATGAATATACACTCGCCCTGCATGAAACATTTTTCTATCAATTATAGACAGTTGTTTATAAAGAACAGAATTATGTTTTACTTCATCAATTGTTTTGTGCATCAGTCCAAGAAATTAATCATAGTTTGTATTACAATAAAGATCTACATTGTTACCTTTAGTGTAACAATTATAAGGAACAGTCACATTGCAATTGCTCCAACCCACCTAACAGTATCATTTTTATAAAAACACACAGTTCCCTTTTGTGGAACAGACAAGTGCAATGCTATTTTATCTTGTGATGTAATGGTTGAGGTATCATAAATCAAGTTCTCCCAGGTCTCATTGACCCCTAGGGGGACTGTAGTCATTAATAATCCCCCGTATGCTGTCGGCAAAGCTGTGCAAATCCAGCAATTCTTAACATTGAAAGTCTCAGCATACACATATTTAATTGCCTGGTAAGTGTTAAAGTTTGGATGCCAGTCAATGAGTAACGCTTCACGTTTATTCAGTTCAGTCTGTGTGGCTGGTAAAAGGAAAGGCCACAACAAAAAGATTATTGTCACTAGTGCAGTTAATAGGATGATTATGCAATACTTCTGAGGAAAGGGTTGTTCTGCATTCCTGTTTCTTCTGGACTCTATCATTTTTACTCTTGGTATGTGACAAGATTTTTGTCCAGTTCAAAGTTTTTGACTAAGTTACAGTGCGTCAGGTGGATCCAGGAGGCATGCTCCACAATTTTGACTGCAGTTGGTGTCGAAAGAAGCACTTGATATGGACCTTCCCACTTTGGTGATGCCCAGTTCTTTTTCTTTACTGTCTTCACCCAGATCCAGGCACCAGGGGGCACTGCCACTTTAGACGGTCTGGTTCACTCTTTATCTGAAACAGAATTTGACTGCAACAAATGTTTAGAATTTAACAGGTTTCGCATATACTCAGCTAAAGTACTGTCAGCTTCCTGGTCTACGGGCATGAGAGATTTCCACTGAGGTATATAATAAGCCCTTCCAAATAATTTTTCAAAAGGAGTCAATCCTTTTGCATTCGGAACAGTTCTCATGCTCAACAGTGCCAGGGGCAGACAGTACACCCAATTTCTCTGTGTTTCTGCTATTAACTTCCTTAGCTTACTTTTTAAAAACCCATTATGTCTCTCTACTAGCCCTGCAGCTTGTGGGTGATACACGCAATGATTTTTTAAAGAAATACCAAAATGTCTACTTAACTGTTGTATGGTCTGGTTTACAAAGTGTGTGCCATTGTCACTGTACATCATTTCCGGAATGCCGAATCTAGGGATGATTTCTTTAAGAAGAACTTTGGCCACAGTTGCAGCATCTGGATTTTTAGTCGGAAAGGCTTTCACCCATCTGGAAAACATATCTACAATGACAAGACAATACTTCTTATTTTCACATTTATTCAATTCTATGAAATCCATACAGATAGTATGAAACGGATACGGTGGTGTAGGGAAACTCCCTTGCTTGGGCTTTAACGCCCCTTGTGCATGATGTTTATTACAAACCTGGCATACCGAGCAGAATTTTTTAGAGTAGTTTGAGAATCCATATGTCGTGAACACTTGGTTCACCAGCTGTACCATCCCTCCTGTTGAGACATGGCACTGCCCATGGCTCAACAAAGCTGCATATCTAAAGAAATTAGATGGCAATATTGGTTTCCCTTCTTTAGAGATGCACAGCCCCTTTTCGAGAATTGCTTCTTGTTTTACCCATCTTTGTTTTTCAACTTGTGTAGTAAGTGTCTGCATTGCCTCTAACATTTCTAAGTCTAAAATCTCAGAGGGTTGTAATTCCTCATTCAAAAGAAATACTTCTGAAGCTGCCTGCTTTGCAGCTGTATCAGCTCTCGCATTACCTTTTGAAATCCTGTCCTGTTGCTTGGTATGAGCTGTGCATTTACAAATAGCTACTTTCTGAGGTAACTGAATAGATTCTAAAAGATCTAAAATAAACTGTGCATCATTGATTGGTTTGCCAGTAGATGTTATCATTCCTCGATTTTTCCATTGTTGCGCAAAAACATGTACAGTAGAAAAAGCGTACTGGCTGTCAGTAAAAATGTTCACACATTTACCCTTTGCTAGGGTCAAGGCAATCAATTCTGCTGCCTGTGCAGATAAATTATGTGGTAAAGATTTTGCTTCTATAATGTCAGTATCAGAAACTCCTGCATATCCTACTAGTTTCTGTCCTGCAGGACACCTTTTGCATGAGCCATCCACGTAGTATGTCACCTCGGCATCATTCAAGGGAACATCCGTAAGATCTTTTCTAGGCAGTGTCTTTTGCTCAATCACCTGCAGGCAGCTGTGTGGTGTGCCATCTGCAGGGGTTGAGAGCAAGGTAGAAGGGTTCAAAGTCGTACATCGCTCAATTGTCATATGAGGTTGGCTCAACAATATAGTCATACAGGAAAGATGCCTTGCAGGGGAAAGATATGCTACCTTCTCTTGCAGTAAAATAATCGTGACTGCATGAGGCACTCTCAATGTGAGAGGGTGGAACAAAACTACTGAGGCTGAAGCCTGTATTGCCATTGCAGCTGCAACTACTGCTTGTACACAGTGAGGTAAAGACCGGGCCACTGGGTCCAGTCGTGATGAATAATAAGCAATAGGGCATTGCTTGTCCCCATGCTGCTGTGTTAACACTGATGTCATATAACCTTGCTTACAATCTACAGTTTGGAAAATAAGTTTATGATAGTTTGGAAATCCCAAAACTAATGAGGATGCTATTAACTGTTTCAGTTTGCAGAAAGCAAATTCTGCTTCTGGTGTCCATTGTAACAAATCCTGTGCTGCCATAGGCTTTTTATAAATCAGGTTAGTCAATGGTGCAGATTCCAAGGCATAGTTTGGAATCCAGCTCCGACAAAAATTAGTCGTACCCAGGAAGGACATCATTTCCTTCTTGGTAGTGGGTTTTGGTGCTTGCAAAATCGCTACTTTTCTGTCCTCATCTAATGTCCTACCTTCCTTGGATATTACATATCCTAGGTATTTAACTTGTTTTTTCCAAAGCTGCAGTTTATTTTTGTTTACTTTATGTCCTTCAGTGGCCAAAAATTGTAATAGCGCTATGGTATCTTCTTTACAATCTTGCTGGGTGGGGGCCGCCAGCAGGATATCATCAACATAAAGCAAAATCTGACTACCTCTTGGTGGGGTAAATCCCGCCAAGTTGCTTGCCATTTCTTGTGAGAATATTGTTGGACTTTCACAATACCCCTGTGGTAGTCACGTATATGTATACCTTTTCCCCTGAAATGTGAATGCAAACCAATACGGGCTGTCCGGGTGTATCGGTATTGAAAAGAACGCATTGCTGATATCTACCACAGAAAAATATTTCTGTTGAGGTTTTAAATCATTCAACGGGGTATGTGGGTCTGGCACTGTAGGTGCCATTGGCATTACTGCGTCATTTACAGCTTGTAAATCTTGGACCATACGCCACTCTCCATTCACTTTCTTAACAGGAAATAAGGATGTGTTACATGGTGAATCAAGAGATTCCACCAGTACCCCTTCCTTAAGTAAGGCTGCTATAATAGGTTTGATTCCTACCTCTGCATCTTTTCTTAAGGGATACTGTCTTTTTTGTGGTCTAAATGCTGACTTTGGCATTATAGTAACTGGTCCCGCTGTATGAATAAGTCCTACATCTGATTTTCCTGTTGACCAGAGAGTTTCTGGTATATTCTGTAAGGCATTCTCTTCCTCCTTCAATAGGAGTGCTAATCAACTGTCCTTGCTAGACTGCAAGTGTACAGCTGGGTGGGTCTGAGTTATCCAATTCAACTTCTGCATTTGTATTCCCTGTTCTGACAGTTCTAACTCTGTCTGTTTCTCCCATCTCATGACTTTTTCTCCTAAGTCTACCTATTTTACATTTTTGTCCTTAGTTAAGCTAACATGTGGTAATCGATTAGATTTAAAAAGTGCAAAGAACTCCTGGGGCAATGAACAGCTGACTACACTGTTCCCTTCTGTGTCCCTTTACAGATTACGTAATATTAATCTGTTTGCATGATTTCTAAACAATTCTTGCTCATATTCCTTATCAGGTCCTGGTGTGTTACAATAATGCAGAGTACAGTGCAACAAATGCTGTTTATCAATGTCAAGGGAGGGGAACTTGCTGATGGCTACGTTCATCAACTCTTCAGTCACTGCCCCTAGACCAGTCGTAACTAAGTCCTGGCTGTACCAATAAAACATTTCACCCTCCGATTGTACTGCAAAGGTATCAATTTGTCACTGTGCTTCCATACCCTGCATAGTCGGAACTACTGCTATACCAAATAGCTGCATAAGGTCTCTGCCCAAGAGGTTTACTGGGCATTTTGCAGAAACAACAATTTTGCTTTTCTGGGTCAATCCTGAAACAGGATCAGTTATCACAATGTTATGGGAGAGGGGCTCCCGATACAGCTGTCCATTAACTGCTTTCACTAATATGTAATCAGGTGACTCTGAGTTCTCTGGCAGTTTGGAGGGATGTATCAGGGTCTGTGATGCCCCTGAGTCACACAAGAATCTGACTTCCCTCCCTTCTACCAGGAGTGTAACTTCTGGTTTTGTGTCTGCTAAATAGAGCTCTAAGCTCAATAAAGCCAAATCTAATATTTCATTTTCTTCACTATCCGTGACTTCCTGCACTTCCTCTATTTCTTCTGTCACATTCTCTACTCCCTCTATCACATTCTCATTTTTCCCTTCTCTGCTACCCCCTTCTAGTCATTCCCCTGACTATCATATAGTCAGTTCTCACCCTCCTTATCTTCCGTGGTTGCCTTCTTGTTTTTCTTGCAATCCCTTGCCAAGTGTCACTTTTTACTGCATTTAAAACATTCACCCCTTTTCTTTCACCCTTCAAAGTCCTCTGATTGTTGATCAGATTGTTTGTTTCCCTGGGCATTTCTCTTGCCCTTTTTCCTGGACTGTACTACATAAACTTCTGCTCCATCTTCTACAGAAAATACTTGGGCTTTCTTTTTCTTTTTGCTATTAAAATGCCTTTCGGCATGCCTAGCATATTCAAGTAATGACTGTAACCTGCTTGTACGGTGATCTACCATGTGCTTTGTGATAAAACTGCTTATGGGTGCAATACTGCCTTTCAAAAATGCATTCTTTAACTGCTGCTCATATGGGGAATCATGTGTCTGATCTTCAGGAACCTGCATTCCACAGTGGTTATTAAAACATTCTAATAGTCTGGCATAATATCTGTCAACAGTCTCGCCTTCTTGTTGGATGCATTGATTAATGCAAGTCCAGTCTGCCCTAGGCTTCCATTTCTCAGAGATTCGGTCTGTAAGACCTTTCACTCTGTTGTCTAGCTCTGCGCTGCTATGTGGGAGGGGCTTGAATGCAGCGTCACGGGGATTCCAGTTGCCACTAATCATGTGCCAATCTGGTCCCACAATTTGTCTGACTACTTTTTCTACCTCTTCTCTGTTTAAATTATAACTTAGCCTCATTCCTTGCAAATCTTATAAGAACTTTCTAAAATTAACTTTTGGATGGGGAATTCCCTCAGTGGCTTTCCGGATGTCTTCCGGAGTCCAGGGTCTATACACTAGGATAGTTGGGTCCTGACCTTCTTGTCTTGCCTGAGGATTAGGCACTTCTATAAGTGGGCATATTTCTTCTTCACTCATAGATTGTGAATTCCTACCCATTTGATATAACTCAATGTCCCCTTTTGAGTTTCCTGCCTGTGTTCGAGACCTGGTCTCGATGGGATCTCTAATAAACGGTTTTGCTTTTGTAGTGTCTCTATTTACAGTGACAGCAGGATATTGCGGGGGTGGACTAACTTGTTCACTTGCCTCATATTCTGGTAAGGGAGGCAGAGGGGCTGATGCTATTACTAAGTTATTGTCCTCCTTATCTAAAAACATTGCTTTTTAATTATTATTCTTTTGTTCCCTTCGGTTTACTTCCTCAATCCACCTGTGTGCCTGAGGAATTCCTAATTGACGTTGCTTTTTTACCCGACCTTTAGAATCAGTTTTAAGCTGTTTGACAAGTTTGACAAGTGAGGATTTTTCTAGTTTACCATTAAATTCATACTTATTAACCCATTTTGAATAGTATTTAATATTATCAGCACACTGTGACTGCATGTATTTCGCGTCTTCGGTTAACGGCGGACTTTGGGATCTTTTTGTACAATTATTACCCATTTTGCTCTACCCTTTTAATTGTTACATAACTCCTTATTTTTAACGTGGTACCACGGATTTTGTTATAGTCTCTTCAGAATGGCTGCCTACCTGCTCTGTTTCCCTGATCTATGACAAGACAGTAATCTTTTTTCCCTGACTTGTATAAACAAAATCTTAACAAAATAAATACAAATCTAGTCCCTGATCTAAAACAGAAAAAAGAGGTATATTCACCTTACCTGAGCCTTTGTGATTGATCACCTGGTTCGAATAAACCCGTCCTTCAGTCGTCGTAGATCAGAAAGTGGCTGGCCTCTTTTGTACGACAATTCAGTCGGAGGGCTTTTCGGGTAAGAAGAACTGATGTGGTTTCTTCCCTGTACGGTTTCAAGCCACCTGGCCTGTCTGATCTGAGGCGAAGTGAGGGTTTCCGGTCTGAAGGACCAATCTGTCAAAGGAAAAAACTTCAAAGACCAATACATGTAAAGTTCAGTTAAGGCACATTTAATAACTTGCTGCAAGGAGACAAAAGCATGCAAATACAAGGATTTGCCTAACTATTAACTGGAAGTATGCTTATTCTTATACTGTTTTACAAGACATGGCCTTCTAAGGCTGACGTAATCAAACACAACTTTTAGCATTGTTCTACAGCAGATGTTACTCAGATTTTCTGCTGACATGACTAGATTTGTGAGAAACTTTTGAGAAAAACAACCTGGCCTTGGTGGGCACTAATCCATTTACAGGCTTCTATTGTACAGTGTTACATTTCAAGGTACTCTTCTAACTCAGATACAAACAAATGCTGATTGCAGTCCATATTTTCAAGCAGGCTTTGTCCAAATTATCTATAGCTTCTACAGCTGTGTGTTTTCTTACAGCACAAGCGGAACTCCTTGTCTGAGTTTCATACAAATAGTATTGTTCTATTCATTATTTTCCTAACATAAGCAGGAATCATCTGCTTCTCAGTAAATTTTCAAGGCACAAGCAAGATTTTAGCTAACAATACAAGGTCAGAAAGCATCTGCAGTTTGTACAGATTTATGCAGTATGAAATAGAATAAATGTGTTAACCCTTTTCAAGCTCTGAATGCACTAAGCATATTACTAATACACACATTAATACATATTTTTCTGACACATACAAATAAAAGTGTAAAAGCCTTTACTTCACATTTTTCTTAATTACATTTCAGCATATGCAGTATGTAGCTGACAAAATGCAAGCATACCTTCTGAGGTTCAGTAATCCTCTGTGCAGATATATTCCAAAGTAATAGCTTATGTTCAATTTTCTCCACATAAACAAGTCTCCTCACCTTCAGTTTGCCTAGTTACATGGTTATCTTTTTATATGGTGTAGATTCAGGGCTGTTAGCATGCTGAAGATGCAGATGAGGGCTGAACTGATTAGAATTCCTGAATCCCAAATACTTTGCTCAGTGTAAGAGATGTAAACATAGTGCAATATGTTCCAAACATAGTGTAACACTCCCTTAGTGTTTGTTTTTAAATGAATCCAACTGTGAATGATTACCAGTTGGGAGAAGGAAAACACAACAGCACTGCATGCTGCCTTGCATCCAGTGGGTGTGTCAGATTAGACCTACAAAGTGTTAGATGTAAGGCTGGAAATGTAGGTAAGCAGCACACAAGTCACAGGCTATGTTCATTAACATCCAACCCTTCATTTATTGGCAACTGCATATGATATTATTTCCAGTTAATATCCTCACACATTTTAAGGCCAATAATATAGAATGGCTTACAAACTGCATATCTCAGATTACTGGCCAGATAACTGAAGCATAACCAATGAGCACAGAGAGGTAAGACAGAGCTGTATATTTGCAAGTAATAATCATAACAAGTTGTGTGATCACTAAGTACACTACATCCAAAAATAATAAATGTACAAATAACAGTTGTATGTTGCAGTTGATTGTGTACAAAATGATTTCACTTCCTTTCTGCAAAGCTGTTTGTGTGACAAAGAGGGATAAGGTACCCATCTTGTGTTCTGAAGGTTCATTGCAGTGAGAGCTCAAATGAACCATCAGTTTCTAGTGTGCATGTCATAGATGTCAACTACTTGTCTCTTTTTGTCTTTTTTCCTAATACCTGATACATTGAAACATCTTTTTTTATTTAATTCTACTGCTCTGAGCAACTACCACCACTATTACTATTATCCAATATGATGACTATACCGTGTCACATCTAAGGTTAACAAATGCAATATGGTAACTAAACTGCTGCTATTCATTAGTCTCTATTTATTCTCTGTCTTAATAGTGAAGGGGTTTGGTGGTGGGTATTTATTTATTATTTATCATTGGATAATGGGTATTGAGTATATTTTTGTAATGTGAACTACCTCTTGCACGTCATACGTGTTGTTATTTTCTTTCATATATTATTTTCTGATACCACTGTATCTATGTTATTTGCACTGCATTTCTCTTGTGAGCTGACATTTGTAATTTTGTTTAGGCTGCACTTATGTGGTCCTAAATGACAATAAAATTTTCTTGATATTTTGATCTTTCCCTTTTCTGTCTTTTTTTTTTGGGGGGGGGGTACTGTTTGTGCAATGCACTGCTTAGCACAATCATGAGAATGGAAGAAATGAATGGTGGATTTGGCTGTGCTTATCTCATTTGCGTGAAGTGTGGCACCCAGGAAGCAGACAGGATGCAATCAGCCAAAAATAGAAACCGGATACATTCAATAAATTCTACTGGGCATTGTGCGGCAGTTAACACAAAGACCTTAAGAATGATTAGTAAATTAGGGAATGTCATGTAACTAGTCCTGTGGCAGCAGGTGTAAGTGTAGGGCTGGAGTACAGATGGTCCTGGTTCTAGTTCAGGGTGTGCAACTTTTTTTTACTGTTGTGACAGTGCAGGTTATAGCAATGAACTGAAACAAGCAAGTGTTATTTTAACTTTCTTGTAGCAACAGGTGTAAGTGTAGGACTGGCATACACATGGCCCTGGATTCTAATACAAAACATTCCATAATGTTTTACTGTTGTTCCACTTCCCTTTATATTCACTCTCACATATAACACTTTAGATAGTGGAGCCGATATGAATTATATGTATGATGGATGAGACACCATTATTGTGTTTTCAGTGTACTATATTTCTGTAAGTACAATTCTGCTATCTGGACTTGCATGGGCTTCAGATTTGCCTAAGGCACATACACAACTGGATCTGTATCCAATAACCTTGTCAGGTCACACACATACATGTGTAACAGCTCAAAGTGTCCACTATATTTATGTATGATTCCTGACTATATCTGAGCAGCACTTCATATGTGGCAAAGATGGAAGAGGAGAAAGAAGGATACTCTCAATAGTTGGCTGGAGGAATTTAAGATTGCGGGCATCCCACAGCTGTGTTAGTATCAACTAAAAAGAGTACTTGTAAGACTTAGAAAGCTCAATATAGGCAAGAGTGGTATGCATAATGCTCTTCTCTTCTTTTCTGCTCTTTCCACAGCTGCCAGAGATAGGAAGTTCAATGTCCAGGCCTATGAAACTCAGATGGGGAGATTGAGGAAAGGAGGTGGTAGGTATACAGCAGAGGGGAAGTGTTATCATAGCATTATAAGTTAAAGATAGCTTTTTTGGTATTTTATAGAGTTGTATCAAATTGAGCATGCATATTCCAACTATAAAAGCAAGTATGTATGCCTTAGTCTGTAGCACAAACCAAATGTAAGAGTCCAATATTAGACTTTAGTCAGAGGTTGTGGGTTCGGATACCACAATTCACAATTATACAATACTGTTATTTCTTCAATATTGTTTACATTCAATTAAAAACTCTATACCAGTGGTGCAAATGCCCTGCTGTAAAATAACTAGAATATGCATATGTGCAATATATGCACATTTCAAGGATTACTTGCAGCAATCTGTAGTATAGTGTGTATCTGTTATGAGGTATACTTAAATGTAAAACTTAAGGTAAAAGAGTTGTATAATTGTAGTAATGCATTGTATGTCACATATAATGGTACTAATTTTATCTCTTTTTTTCTCTCAACCCAACCTTTATCTCTCTTTTTTATCTTCTTTATTTTTTTATTCTTAAAAATAAAATAAAATTAAATTAAAACAAAATTATTTTCTTTTTTTATTTTTATTATGTGTCATCAAAATGTGTCCATGGAATCCATGTGTACCACATCACTAAATGCTCCACAATACAGCAAGGTAGGCCAGCCCCATTGGATAAGCATGCCCCCCCACCTTCTCCAGCACTGATGCCCAGCACATCTGGGTGCCAACCTGGCAGCATTGCCTCTGCTGCTCCTGCACTACTTGAGCCCTCAAGCAGTCTTTCCCCAGAGGCTGATCCAGTGGTACCCTCTGGGAGCAGTGGTGGAGGTGGTGATTGCATCACCTGCAGTGAGTTGCCAGTGATGTTGCGTAGGGTGGTGCACGCCTGCACTGGATGGAGAGGCTGCTCTCCCTCATGTTCCATAGGAAGAGGAGGAGACATTAAGCACTCCAGCCACCAGTGGCATGAGGTGACAGTGATGACAGTTAAGTGGGTGAGGACTAAATTCTCACTGTCGCCAAGCTTGACATTCATGGGTCTAGGTTGTCCCCTCCCTCACCCCAATCATGGTGCCCCAACCTTTTGTGTCCATCACTATCCTTTTCTCTCATCTTGTTTGTCTTGTCTGTCTGCAACTGCTTCCTCACCTACCCAACTTACCTGACCCAGACATACTTACAGTCCTTCCCAACATTCCTCTCTGAAATAAAAAAAATGGGCATGTGTCCTACAAAAAAAACCATCATCCCATACATAGCTGTCCATTTTGCACACGTTTTCTTGACACACTTGATTCGGTGCAATTGGGTATACAACATGATTGCATTGTGGTCACCCCTGTTTGTGGAAGTGCTGGTCCAAATTCAGTTAATATTTTGCTCATGTTTTCAGTTTACACTGTTAAAGAAATGGGTAGCTATGGTTCTTTCCTACTTCCCTCCTGCACATTCCTGAACTACTTTCTCTTTGTTCTTCCCCCTGCTTGCTTCCCATTTCACCACTTTCCTATCTACCCCATTTTCACCACTTTAATCTGGTCAAAAAATAGAATCACACATAACACACACAAGTAGCAGAAAAAGCAAAGGGAAGGATCCCTTCACTTTTTGGGTTCTATGTTTGTGCAATACGCAGTGATGGTGACCGGCAGCAAAATGCTGCAGTTACCTCCATGCAATGCCACTTACACCTGCTGTACTATGCCAACACACAGCAACACATGTACTATAAGGAATGCATATCATTGCATTATCAGTGTATACTTAAAAGTATTTGAAAGTATTAGATATACCTGGATTTGAATCCAGTATCATCTGGGCTAAAAAAAAATGTGTCAATGCATTTACACTTGCTGTCACAGAGTCAGTTAAACAGCAGGTATGTTTTATACACGTAATACTAACTCTCAAACTTTAGCAATGCGGTTCGTGTTTACGTACTGCTTAGCTATGCACAAACATGAATAATATTGGAAATGTGTATCTCACATGCGCACTTTGCCAACTGTTGTGCAAACCCGCTGCTCACTGCGCTATGGAAACATAAAAATTATTATGTATTATTGCTGTGTACTGTCCATTTTCTGTTTATGACATGAAATTACATGTGGAGACATAAACTGAAGGCTCTAGGGGTCCTGATGGAGAGATGAAAAGTCAGCAAGCAAAGGAGAGTAGTAGTACTGTAATTGAATTCATCCTCAAGTCTTGGTGAGTACCTTCATGAGGTGGACCCTGTTTTTCACAAAATCTCACGGCAACAGTGAAATTTAGACTGTATTTATATAGCATATATCATGGATAGAAGTAAATCAAAAATAAAAAAAAGATAGCTGGGTGCACAAGACCCAGGATAAAAAGTGTTCAATCCTGGTAGGGACACTGGTGCCCAGACTGGAAAAAATGACAGTGTAGAATCCTCAAAATACGGAAACATTCCTACAATAGGGCCAGGCCAGGCTCAGGGGGAGGATGGCTCCCCTGTTGTAGAAGGAAACAGCAGTCCACAAAAACGACAAAAATTGATTGGCCAAGGAAGAGCCATAAAGATGATAGAGCGGACTATTGAGGATAAGAAAGAAATGATGTATTATTACTATTATGTAAAAAGCCCACAATTTCCAGACACAAGATATACAAAACGATTAAGAGAGAAATTAGAGGAAAGAAAAATACGTCCGCAGGAAAAGCTATCACAAGCTTCAAATAAAAATTTGTGTTCATTAATACAACAGAGTTTTAAAAAACAGTATATAGATCAAGAAATTTTGTTCTCTTTGGAAAAAGAAGCCTCTGAGGAAGTGAGAAAATATAAACAACAAAACCTAGAGATATTTGAAAAAAATAAAAAAGAAATATGGACATGGGAAAGAAAGAGAGCTTTGATATGGTGCAATATTTATGCAAAGGAGAAAGCCAAGCTAACTGGTATAGAGAGGGAAGTCTCAGGGATATTTGAGGAGAAATACAGGCAAAGGCATCCAGATATGGAAAATTTCAGAATAACAAGATTAATAGCATGAAGTTGTAATGTAGAAAAGACGATTAGTAAAGCAGAAGTTAAAGAAATAGAAGTTGAAGTTATGGAGTGCCTGCAAAGTGAAGGATTTAATGTAGAAGGTCTAAAACAGACTACATCACAGCATGATGGAGCGAGTCCCCAGAATAAGAAAAAGCTAGAAGATCAGGAGACATGTGAAGAAGAAATATGGACAGAGGAAAGGAAAAGAGATTTAATATGGTGTAATATTTATACAAAGGAGAAAGCAAAACTAACCAATGCAAAAAGAGCAGCACCAAAGATATTTGAAGAAAAATATAGGGAAAGGAATCCAGATATGGAAAACTTTACAATACAAAAAATAAGAAGACTAAGAAGAAAAGTAGAAAAAGAGATTAGTAAAGGAGAAGTCAAAGAAATAGAAATTGAGGTTATGGAACAGCTGCAAAGAGAAGGATTCATGTAGTAAATCAAATACAGAAAGCACCACAACAGGATAATGCAATGGATATCCAAATTAAGGGGAAAACAGTGGTACAGGAAACAATTGGTCAGGTGCCATATCAAGATATTTTGGAGCCTTCCACAGGAAACCAGCATAAATGTTCATTTGAAGCTAGACAGCAAGGAAAGGAATAGAAAACTGGAAACTCTGATACAGTCGATGTTGAGGAGTGATAGGCCAGTGAGTTCCCATATGACAGACCGACAGATGACACAGGATGAAATTGAAAAGAATGTGCCACAGGAAGATGCTGTAGAACTTTCTATAAAATGCCCGCAGGAAACGGAAAACAAGAGTTGTGCCCTCAGTATGGAAGAAAATGAGTTAAGAGAAGAGTTGCTTGATTTAATAGACAAAGACAGATATATCAAGATCAATGAGAGAAATAGACTGCAGAAGGTTAATAAAACCCCAAAAGTCAGAAGCCTGATAAAACAAATGAACGCAGTAATTAGGACTGTCCATAGAGATCCATGCAATATAACAGAAGTAAACAGAATATATTACTGTGCTGCTAAATTAATAACTGATAAAGTTCTACCACAGAAACACAGGGTAGTGAGGTAAAAGAGGGGGCAAAATCGAATACCATCATGGAAATATTGAATAGAGAAAATTATAAAGCAGCTAAGACTAGAAGTGTCATTGTTAGAAGATTACAGAAGAGGGAATAGATCAACAAAAATACTAAGAAAGATATATATGAGAAAAGCAATGCACAGTATTAGAACATACCAGGATCTATTATGCACTATTGGAGATAAACTAAAAATTTCAAAACAGGCGGAAAGACTTAGAAGATATGAAGATAAATATAAGGGAAAAGCACAAAATAAGCAATTTATTGATGACCCAAAAAAATTTTATAGAGAATTGGGAAATAAGGTAAAATGAAATGAAAGACCACCAAAAAAAGAGGAAGTAGATAGCTTTTGGAGAAGTATCTATGAAGATCCTGTGGAGCATAACAAAGATGATAAATGGATAGAAAAAGTAAAAGAAAGAATAAGAAGTTTAAAGGTACAGGATATGAAATGGGATGAAATAACAGCCAGACATATTGAAACAAAGTTGAGAAAAGCCTCTAACTGGAAAACCTCAGGCCCAGATGCAGTACCTAACCTTTGGCTTAAAGTATTAACTTCTTTGCTCGAGGATTTAGCCATGAGTAAGAACTATTTATATGTGCACCCCAAACACACACCAGACTGGTTAACAACAGGAAAAACAATGCTCTTACTTAAGAGTGAACCTGCAAGCTACCCTAAAAATTATAGACCAATAACTTGTCTTTCAATGATGTATAAACTATACACGGGAATTGACACCGATAGAGTTTATAGTCATTTAGAAGAAAACTCAATTATGGCAGTAGAACAATAGGGCAATAAAAGAAAGTCATATGGAACAAAGGATCATTTGTTGTTAAACAAAGTTATAATGGAGAACTATAAGAAGGGGAAGAATCTAAGTATGGCATGGATTGACTACAAAAAAGCATTTAATAGTATACCACATTCATGGATAAAACAGTGCTTAAAACACTGATTCACTACATTACAGTAACCATGAAACAGTGGCAGACCACTTTGCAATTAAGCTATGATATATATTATTATCCCAGGGATAAAAATTCAAAGGGGGATATTCCAGGGTGACTCTCTGTCACTGTTGCTATTCTGCCTTGCCATTAATCCATTAAGCTGTTTACTTAACAGCTTAGGCCATGGCTACAATTTGGCTTCTAGAAAACAACAAAGTCTAATGACTTCTCATCTTCTCTTTGTCGATGATGTAAAACTGTACAGCTCATCAGATGAGGAACTGAAAGCACAGCTGCAAGTTGTCAAAACTTTTTCAAATGATATTGGAATGTCATTTGGTCTTGATAAATGTGCAAAAGAACATGAGCAAGAGGGAGTGTATAAATACTTGGGAATTGATGAAGGATCAGCAATAAAACATGAACAACTGTGAATAAAGCTCAGTAAGGAGTACTTTAGAAGACTTAAATAAATCCTGAAAACAGCATTGATATCTAGGAACAAGATGCAAGGCATAAATCAATTTGCTCTTCCTGTCCTAACTTATAGTTTTGGAGTGATTGGCCCCAAAAAGGGTTGGGTAGATTGGATATTAAAACAGGAAGGATGCTTCACGCTCACCAAATGATTTATAAAAATCAGTGTTTACCAAGATTATATATTCCCCATTTTGAAGGAGGGATGGGCCTCCTTGAAACTGATTACATGTATAGATCTGCAATCACTGGACTCCAAACACATCTGCTGACCTCACAAGATCCAAATGTAGTGAAAGTTTTGAAACATGAGGAGAATAAATCTAAGATGACTTCCCTGCTTAATTTAGCAGAAGCATATCAACGTCAACTAGGAATGGAAATCAAACCAGAAGTAGATAAAAAAACAGGCAGAAACTGAATGTGCTAAAAAACAAAAGAAAGAGTATAAGGTGAAGGACCAGATGATAAGGCAAGAAATGTGAAAAAAAACAAATATAGTTGCAAGTATAGAAAACTTCTGGAAGAACCTCATGTTGATCAAGAATGACTGCAGGAATGGTTAAGGAGAGGTGAATTCACATCAAGAAATGAAAGGTTAATAGTGGACTACGTACACGCTGGTTTACAAAGTGCATTGAACATATGGGAGAGACATATGTAGGTTTTGTAAGACCAAATTGGAAACAGTCATACACCTTGTTGCTGGTTGCGATGCACTAATGGCAGAGGGACTGTATACTGAAAGGCATAATAATGTGGCGAGACTGTTACGCTGGAGATTGTGCAAACATTATCGAAGTGGCTGAAAAACACTGGAAACATGAGCCACAAAGAATCATAGAAAATGATGAAGTTTATATCACATGGGATCACCCAATACCAACAGTTCAAAAGATAGATGCCAGAAAACTGGATATAGTGGTCCAAGAAAAGAAGACAAAAGTAGCATTGATCACTGAAATCGCCACACCTAGTGACTACAGTGTCTTGCATACAGAGAGACACAAAGTCATAAAATACCTTGATCTGCAGGCGGAAATGAGAACCATGTGGAAGAAAGATACTCAGACAGTTCCAATAGTAGTAAGAGCAACTGGTCTTATAAAAAAGAATTTACAATCGTATTTAGATATGTTACAGATTCATGCAACACCGTACGAATTGCAGGAGTCATTACTGGACACATTGTGGGTGCTGCGAAGAGCACTTTTGGCTAACATCAAAGAAACAATACTAATTTCATGAACTTTAATCATACTTTGACTTAGGAATGGGGTCCATTCCCATCATGGTATTAGAAATCCAAAAGATTTGGAGAAATTAAAAAAGGTTCTATCTAACAATATGTCACATATTTACAATATGTCAAGTACATCAACCCTGGTGTCTCAGAATTTTTTTCACACATATATTACCTACAGTACAGAAATTAATATTCAGTGTTGTGTGATATGCAATGCACATCAGTCTGGTAACATGCAGAATTAGAACTATTAACCCATAAGCCTAAAAAGCCTTATCTGCAAGGCTAGGGAAGAAATCAGCATGGACCTTATCAACAAAAACATAGATGACCTTCAACAAATTTGACTTGACCCATGTTGGTTCTGTCAAGGGTAGATCCTGCTTATTATACCTAGTGGGCTTTTATGATATGGACCCCAAAGACCTGGATGAGGGATAATAGGACATAACACCTATGATAAGTTATCCAAGGCCTTTGGCACTATCCCCCACTCATGTATCATAGACAAAATCTCCCATCTGAGAATTAATCCATATATTACTAGATTGATAGCCAACTGGCTTACCAACAGAACACGCACTGTCAAAGTTGGGTACTGCACCTCCACCACTAGACCACTTAGCAGTGGAATACCACACGGATCTGTGCTGGGCCTTTAAATGTTTGGAAACTATTTCTCTCAATTCCAGGCAAAGGTAGATGGCCTGTCATTTACCAAGATTGCAGATGACTGTTAACTGGACACAGTCATATAGAGTCCCCCAATGATGGTAACATATTACAGAAGGGGCTGACACAGACAAATGATTGGTGTGAAACTCATGGACTTAACCTTAAAGCAAACAATGTCTCATTGTTACTTTTGGCAATGAAGTAACCCTGCTAATTATGATATACATAGCACCCCTCTAAGCTCAAACACAGTATTGTGAAACTTGTGAACACATGATAGCAATCTACACTTCAATCACTATGTGTCCTTAGTGGTGGGACACAAATTCTATATTGCGCACCTCATAAATAAGGCCATTACATCCAAGACCAGGAGGCCATAGTTATGCTGTACTCTACCCTTATCAGACCACTACTTGAGTAAAATGCTTCCTTCTGGCTGTACCTCACCAGACACCTGCAGCAACTGGAGAAAACACAGAGGTTTATGACTGGAAGAATCCAGGGCCTCCAAAACATGACATACATTTTAAGATTAATAGTCCTATCACTGTACTCAGTATCATGCAGCTGCTGAGAGGTGACCTATGCCTGGCCTACATAGCAGTCTTAGACCCTGCTCTACCTGAAATGCTAGATATCTGCAAATCAAATGGGGCAAAAATAACCTGCTCCAGTGATCTCAACTTATCTTGTGACAAACAGAACATGCTGGGCAGACAGATATATCTCCCAGTGATTGACACTCCACTGTAATAGACTCCCACTATGTGTGAAGCAGTGATCCTCAATGAACCTATTCAAGTGCAACCTTGACAACTGGATAGTTGATTGTAAATTCACTCCTGGGGTGGCATCTATGTCTCTTCATGGACAGGACCAGTCATTGCTGCTCACAAAATCTCTGTGCTAATAATGAACATCTAACTATGCTCAATAAGTGTACTCATGTTTTTACACAACTAGGCTTGTAAATGCCCTAGGGCCATTAGGCTTGTAACCTCCTATGAACCTATGAACCTATAAACCTGTGCAGGCCTCTTGATGTCTTCTCTCCAACATTGCCTGTTGATATAATCCACAGTAAATTTACTTGCAGTCATGTATAAGTCAGACTTTTGCCATGGTGCTTGCGTAAAGTACTGAATTCTGTAGTCTGTGTACTTAGGTAGGGGTTCTATTCTGACTGCAGAAAGCTGTGTATGTTTGTTTGTGCTCTTGCTTGACATTACAGAGAGCCTTATACACCAGCATGTGGGACATTGTTATTGCCATTCTCCTCAACAGACACTGCTATTGTCATCAGTTATAAAGTGTTGTCTGAGACACTCCAAGTCTGACTTGAACTATGGCTGTTGTGTAAAGTACTGATTTCAGTAGTATGTGTACTTAAGTAGGGGTTCTATTCTCACTGCAATCAAGTGTGTTTGTGTGTGTATGTCTGGACAGAAGAACAGAATTGTGTATCCTACAGTTTTGCTCCAATGCCATGGATTGACAGTATTTTGATACTTACACATACCTGCACATCCATTTCATGCAGGTGTTCCAACATGGCATGCTGATGTCATTCACTATAAGTTGACCTGCAGTCTTATAAAAGTCAGACTTGAGATGTGGTGCTTGCACAAAGTACTGAGTTCTGTAGTCTGTGTATTTAGGTAGAGGTTCTATTCTCACTGCAGCCAACTGTGTGTGTGTGTGTGTTTATGCTCTTGCTTGACATTACAGAGATCCTTTTACACCAGCATGTAGGACACTGTTATTGCCATATTCTACTCAACAGACACTGCTGCTGTCATCAGCTATAAAGTATTGTCTGAGTTACTTCACATCTGACTTGAGCTGTGGTGCTTACCTTAAATACAGATGTCTGTAGTCTGTGTACATAGATAGGTAGATGTTCTATTTTCACTGCAGTTCCCTGTGTGTGTGTGTGTGTGTGTGTGTGTGTTTGTGCTGTTGCTTGACATTACAAAGAGCCTTTTACACCAGCATATGGGACACTGCTATTAACATTCTCCTCAACAGACACTGCTGATGTCATCATCTATATCAGATTTGTGGCTATGCATGCAGTACTCCCACCAGGGCAGGGTTAGAGACTGGCCTGGAGACCAGGCAGAAGTCACTTTATTCTATATGAGACAAATTGCAGTCACATGGCTTTTAATCTATCCACATACATCATAGCATGGTCTGTAGGCCCTGTGTTTTCTTGATGCGAAAGTCCTGGGGTCTCACCAGCTGCTGCATATGTCTTGTGAGGGACATACAAAAGACAGCATTATACTCTATTAGTGTTCTGATGAGGTTTGGTTACAGTACTGTCATACATTCTTAAGATCTAAATATGATGGCATGACTTATGATGTGCACAACATAGGCTTTCAATACCAGTGTGGACATTTGGTGGTTGAAGTTCAGATTGCTATCTACATGTGTTTGCTTGCATCACTGGGTTTCAGCATAGCAGGACTGTTTCCAGTGTTGTGATTAACATATAATTCCACTTTTCAAACTGACAACATAAAAAAGACACATTTCTGCATTTATTTGTAGCTTGTGTGCTTTTATCACAAATCATTTGATTGTGTTAGCTCCTCTTATACTTTGTTATCATCATTGATGGATTCAATGATTACATCCAAAATGCAAGAATCAGCAAACTTGGTAAGACAAAGGCATATACTTTAGCCTAAACTGTCAAGAAATAGAGTCCAAATAGTGAAGAGCCAAGCACAGATCGCTGGGGTTTGCCAGTGGTTACAGCTCTTCTGGTACAGTTTGATTAACCAGCCTTCACAATATGTATTCTGTTGGTGAGTCAATTGGTTACCCATCTAGTGATGTAAGGGTTAATCCCCAGCTGGGTGGGTTTCTCAATGATACCTTCATGGGGGATTGTGCCAAAATCCTAGGGTAGATTACGATAGGCAGTATGCACCATCTTACTTTCATCCAGACCTATCAGTTGTAATTAATGGGCTGGACAGCATCATAGATTACATATGGTGTGACTCAACCCATACACCTTCCTCATATGGTTGAATACACATTTCAACACACCAACCACATGGGCTATGTTCCTGTAGAAGGGTGTACATTAACATGCATCCATCTGAGTTGGGGAACAACACCTGATGCATGCTTAATATTTTTTTGTTTGTTCACTCCACTGTAACTGTTGATGTGCTGCATACCACTGTAAAACATGTCTTCTGTAATTTATGTGTATACTGATCATGTCTAAATAACTAAATGTATCTGTAATTTTTCTTTGTGGAGCTTTTCTCCCTGGGCCTCTGCTGAAAAAGGGCCTTTTCGGCTCAGACACCCCTGGTTAACAAATGTAAAATAAATAAATAAATAAATAAAAATAAATGTATTTGGTCTGTGTGCAACAGACCTGTGTCAGTTGTAAATGCTACATCATGTCTGTTACATCTGATAGATGCCCTCAAAGAGGTCATCAAGGGCATGCATGATGACAGCAGTATAATCTTGTGGAACTTGACCAGGTCAAGGCATTTGACGCAAACCTACACTGAGGTATTGAATCAACCCTGTAATATGTGGCCATAAACAGCTATATCACCAAGTGGGTAGATCAGTGTATCACATACTTGGCATCTCACTATTTTGAAATGTGTAAAGTGACCTATATCTCAGGTCCAGTGATCAGGTCTGTACATTAGGGCTGTCTGCTAGGCCCTTTTCCATCCATTATTTAAGTGATGGACATCACAGATGACATACACATCCTGTGTCCAAACAACTGCCTGAAGGGCTACAGATTGTGGGCAACCATTGACTCCAGCTGTGATATTAGTATAATACAGACAGTATTCGCACATACTAAAGATTACTGCCACAGCCATGACAACACCTGCAATGACAAGAAAACATTGGAGGATTTGTTAAGTCAGAAAAACACTCACACAACCCAAGTATAATGTGGACATCACACCCTATAATCAGACAAATAGGTATGTGACCTGTGTTCTGGGATAGATGGTAAGTGGAATGTCCTCCAGCATGTGGTCACAGTGCTGACTACCCCCTTGTATGCAGCACAAGCACTGAGTATGTGAAGGCCATCCACATCAGAGGCCAAAATACCTTCATAGTTCCCAGCCTTCATCACATCAATAACTAAGTACAATGCACCCTTCTTCATGTACCTCCCTACACATCTTCCAGTGATGTGTAACTGAAGTGTACCATCTTTGTCAGAGTGAGCTGTCACTCAGCTCATTGGCTATACCTAGGTATTGTTTTTGTGGCATATACATGACTGTCTGATGGTGCGGAACACTAATAAAGTTATTACACCAGATGCATGTGTGCTACCTCTTCTGCTGAGGCACACATTACATACATAGGTGTTTGACAACATTAAAGGCATGGATATCATACATAACAGTGTGGATTGTGCCAAATATATCCATTGGTAATGTTTGGTGCAGGGGTGTGGTAAAAAATAATAAAAATGCAATCATGCCAAACCCAGTATTTAAGGTTTTGAAGAAGACCTGGTTATTCTCAAGATCTTTTTCTGCAGTATATCTGAGATATGAGTTTCAAATAACCAATGAGATGGCACTGCTAGACAGGCAGCTATTAGCTAGGCAGATTCAAATGGAAAGATAACAAAAACATTAATTAATGTATTTATTTGACATTTGTTTACCAGGAAAGTCTGTCTGGGTGGGTGCCCATTTTCAGTGGAGGCCCGGGGAGACAAGCTCTGGAGACACTTAGCAAAAATTACATAATTACATTGATTACATTAGCTTGTTACATGGTAATACAGGACATTGCATCTGTAGCAAGAAATTCACAGAAATGTTTTACATGCATTAGATAAAACAATCCTACATATAACATATGTCAGATTTCTATAAGGAGACAATTTCCATGAGATAGGTGGACTTAACAATTGTATGATACAGACTGAATTATTCTACTATGTAGTTAAATGAGTGTTGTTTAAAGGTATTCTTATTTACTAGGACTAGTAGGAAAGGCATTACAGAAGCAGGAAAAAAAAATAAGGATATTTTCCTGCAGTATATCTGAGATAGGAGTTTCAAAGAACCAATGAGACAGCACTGCTAGTCAGACAGCTATTAGCTAGGCAGATTCAAATGGAAAGATTTAATAGTGAAAACATTGTGACAGATGTATGGGAAGAAAAGCTGTTTAATGCTCAAGAGGGGATTAAAAGAAAGTTTTTGGATCAAGTAGATAAGGATTTTAATAGGTACAGGTTGATATACTTGAATAATTGCCTTAAGAAGAAAATGATATTAAGTGTAACTTACATTCCACATAAAAGGGAAATGAAGAATCTTTGGTATAAAAAGACAAACAAATGATAAAACAATTCTTCATGTTCTGCATTCTTTGTGCAAAAAAGGCTAAATACAAATAACATAGATTATCTATCAGTACTTACCGATAGACAATTAAGAAGCTTGTGTGCAAGATGCACATTTGCAGTTCAACAGGTAAAGTTATGAACAAACAACTTAGTGATGACAAGGTACCATATAACTGCCTTTTCATGAAAGAAAAGGAGGATTTGAAACACACATTATCATCTTGCGCATTATGTTAGCACTGCAGGTTAATCATGGTGCAAAAATATTTGGTTATGAGGTGAGGAAGCACTTTGTGGTGTCCCCAGAAGTTTTAGCAGCTTTTTTTTTAATACAAGAGGAGCACTCTAATTGTACCTGTACACACACTACCTTTATTGCAAAGGACCAGAAAATATTAAAGTAAGGCAGGGAATTGTGAAGTCATGAAAAATGTACTCCCTACAGTAGAAGAACAAGAAAATATATGTGTAAGTAACAAGAATTAATGTCAAATGATATACAGATGGTAGATGTATATAAAGGTCTTAAAGTTATTATGTGATTTAGGACTATTGTTGTAATAATGATATGATGAAATAATTGTTTTAATAAATTTGAAAAGTGGTGAAAGGCTCTCTACATAGGCTTCAAGTAACTACAGAGATTGAAAGAAAGCAGTTGAATTTGATGTTTTAAGTTGCATTATTAGTAAAACCATATTTTGTAGTTCCAGGTTTTTTAGTTAATGTGGCAATATATATTTTTAAGAGAATATACTGCATAATCCAATGAGTACTTCCTAGCATTCTAAATTTTAAGTATGCAGACCCAACCATTCTGATGCATCCCTTTCACACATATATTCAGCATTATTAGAGATCAAAGGGCAGGGCATTTCATTTATGGCTATGAGAGAAAACATCAGATGACGGAAGATGTCACCAGTATCATAGCTGTTCCTTGTACCTGGCTGTGACTGATTTGATAGCCATCTGGATACAGAAAAGTTTTATAAGTATACTTTTTTGCACTTAATCTGCTTCAGTGATAGTTAACAAAAGTGTGCTGCATTTATTTATTTGTTTGATATTGTTGGTCTCTGTGTCTGCATTTTGCTTTTCTGTTTCAGTGATAGTTAACAAAACTGTGCTGCATTTATTTATTTGCTTGATATTGCTGCTCTCTGTGTCTGCATTTTGCTTTTCGGTTTTAGTGATAGTTAACAAAACTGTGCTGCATGTATTTATTTACTTGATATTGCTGGTCTCTGTGTCTGAGTTTTATTTTTCTGTTGTAGTGATAGTTGACAAAGCTGTGCTACATTTATTTATTTGCTTGATATTACTGGTCTCCGTGTCTACATTTTGTTTTTCTGTTTTAGTGATAGTTAACAAAACTGAACTGCATTTATTTATTTGCTTGATATTGCTGGTCTCTGTGTCTGTATTTAGTTTTTCCCCCACTCTCCTGCCCAAGTATTGTATTTTTAAACTTGGTGGCTTTGGAATTGCCTACCCCTGCTGTAAATTTGATATTGGACACTCTTCCCAATCCCATCTCATTTGCTCACTCTTCTGAGTACAGTGTGATAATTTTGGAAGGACTGCCCCCTTGCTTCTTTGATTTTGGACACTTCTCCCAGTTCCATCTCATCAGCTCATTCTACTGTGTACAGAGAGAGCATTTGGGAAGGCCAACCCCCTTAGTTTTTTAATTTTGAATTATCTTCTGTTTCTTCCCTCTCCATTAAAAAATATTCAACTGCTTTTACTGTAATTGTGTTATTCCTACTTTTTTACCTTATTTTACCTTGCTGCTTGCTCTTAAGCATTGAAGTGCTTTTATTCTGCTGTATTTGTTACTGCTTGTTAGTAGCCTGATTAAATTTGTCTGTTATTCTAAGCCTCTTAGTTTTGGTTTTAGCACTTGGGCTTCAGGCCATTTATTTTACATTTAAGAAGGTTTTTGTGGTCTACACTCTTGTGGAAAAACCCTTATCAAAACCCTCTCTCCATAAGTCCATCCAAGTTTAAGAACACTATGTCTGGACAATTCCCATCAGTTTCTACTGCCAGCCTGGTCAACATGGGCATACTGAGACAATGTAGCAACTGTTTCATGTTCACTGGCAAGCCTCTTCTCCTAGCACATAATTCTTCTACCTGTGAGAAATGCATCTATATCAGTAACCTGGAATCCATGCTTTCTTGTGCCACAGTCAGTACTCCTGACAAATAGGAGATTGCCAGCACAAGCACCACACCACCCACATCACATAGCCAAGCCTAACACACAGCCACCTATGCAGAGGTCCACAATAAAAACTTACGTAACAGCAGAGACCTCCAAAACACACTCACAGACATTCCACATGCAACACCAAACACAACACCAAACACATTACTAACAGCAAACACACCAGTGTCTCAGAAACACTGCCCATAAGGCATAACAATAAATTCACACAATCCATAAGTCATAACAATAAACCAAACATACTAGTCATTGGCAACTCAGTTGTGTGACACACTGATGTCCCCTTCACCATGCTTGACAAGAAGAAGATCATGGTCAGTTGTCTGTCATGTGCCAGAATCTGCCACATCATGCAAGCACTTAAGTCTCTCCACAACAGGTACAAGTATGACTCTGTCATTGTCCATGTTGGTGTGAATGACTTGAGATGTACCTCCCAGGACTATATGAAGAGAGACATGCTTGAGCTCCCAGAGTATATGTCCCAGGCAGGTATGACTCTAGCACTAAGCAGCATCCTACCTTCACCAAGATTGATACAATACCAACAAAATATAATTGACTTCAACAATTGGCTTAGTTTCTGGTGTCATTCCAAGGAGCTCCAGTATCTGTCTGTCTGGGAGGACATGGTTGACAGGCCTCAATGCTTTGCCAAAGATGGTTCCTCTTGCCAACCCCTAGGATTCAGGATTCTGGCCAAGGATTTTGCCTTCCCTATTGTGCCTTTTTTAGGCAATGAACCAAAGACAAATATTCCAGCATAAAAGATCTGTCAAAAAGCAAACTGAAGGTCATACTGCTTAATGCTAGGAGCCTTAACCTGAAAATGCACTCACTGGTAGGTCTCCTCACATTGGAAAATCCGACATCTGTGCAGTCACAGAAACTTGGTTGAAGGCTGCGAAGAGAACCCCTGCCTTACCAAGCTATACCTCATTTCACACATTCTGACCCCAAAATGAGGTCAGGAAGACTAAGGGTGGTGGAGTCTCTATTTTCATTAAAGACAATCACACCTCCAGACTGGTTTGGCAACATCCCAAATAGAATCAAGACACTCTCCTCCAAAAAAAGGAAGCCAATCTGGTGGTCCCCTGTCATAAACAAACTATGCAACAGAAGGAAGAAACTGTTGCAGAAAAGACGAAAATCCCAGAATGCAAAATACTCCCTTACCAGCCTCATTAAGAAGCTGAGATCCCTCATAAAATCCTCCAAAGCTAATTACAAAAATACAATTGCAAAAGATTCCAAAGACAACCACAAGGCATTCTATAGCCATGTCAAGAATCTAAATGGCAATGCTCAGATCTGCTCTGAGCTACAACAGAATGGCATTAAATATACTGATCCCAAGGACACTGCCAATATCTTGGCAGATCGATTCAATGCCAACTTCACCCCCCTCTCACACCCTAAAGGGCCCATCTCAATACAGAAAGATTGCCAAATTCTGGAAATTACGGCTACACAGGTAAAAATGCACTCTCCAAAGCTAAGAATACAGCATCCATGGGACCAGATGACACCCAGGGCTGTGTACTACATGAACTACAAAATGAACTGGCACCTCACCTAAGTGTCATGTTTAATCATAGCCTCACCTCAAGCTTCGTGCCCACTGAGTAGTGCACAGCTACAGTTATCCCACTCCACAAGGGGGGATCCACCTTGGATCCTGGGAATTACCATCCCATCAGTCTGACAAGCCTGATCTGCAAGGCCATGGAATGTATTATCATGGAACTTATAAACTAAGACATTGGCAACCTTCAAATGCTGGACCCCACCCAGTTTGGGTTCATGAAGGGCTAATTGTGTGTCCTGAACCTGATTGACTTCTTTGAATCAGTCTCCAGAGCCGTGCCTATCTGGACCTTGCCAAGGTCTTTGACACCATCCCCCACTCTGGAATCATAGATAAACTTACTAAGCTGGGCATAAATCCCTACATCACTCGATGGGTTGCCAACTGGCTTACTGACAGAACCCACACTTTAAAAGTAGCCGACTCCAGATCCAGCTCCAGACAAGTGACAAGTGGAGCACTTCAGGGTTCAGTTCAACACTGAGGGACTCTGGCAAACAAAGTTCGCAGATGACTGCAAACTGGGAGCCATTATTGAATCCCCAAATTATATGGATATTCTACAAAAGGTCCTTACAGAAACAGATTCTTGGTTCCAGAGCCATGGGCTCAAGCTCAATGCCAAGAAGTGTATAGTTATCCCCTTTGGGAAAAACCATGTACCCATGAATTACCACATAGGTGGCAGTACACTAAACACCGAAAGTGTGATAAGAGACTTAGGATCACAGGTGGACAGTGGTCTCACCTTCGATAACCACATCGCCACAACAGTCAGGAAATCCTTCTATGTGACACACCTCATCACTAAGGGGTTTTCATCCAGAAAAAAGGAGGTTATTGTCCCACTGTACTCATCCCTCATTAGACCCATCATAGAGTACGATGCCCCATTTGGTATGTACCTCACACGACATCTGCAACGACTGGAATGGCCACAGAAACACCTCACTAAAAGAAATAAATACACCAATCGACTGGACTGCCCGACAATATAACACTAGACACACTCCAATATCAGTCACAGTCACCAATATGTGCACTGAACACAATGGCTCATACAAAAGTCCTTTTGTTTAGATTTTATTGAAAACTGTACAACGAATACTGGTTAAGCGCTTTCATCCACAGATAGTAGATTTCATCAGAACCAACGTTATCCGCCACTACTCTCTTTTTATGTGGCTTTGAACCAATCAGAAACTTAAAACATTTACTATACTATACATACTAATTAACCATTTAAAGTGCTCAGTGCAATGATTCCAAGACAACTACCTATCTAATTTAACATTAATATCATCTGTTATAACCTTAATGATTAATTAATGATTAAGGACTTTTGTATGAGCCATTGTGTTCAGTGCACATATTGGTGACCTCACTAAAAGAATCACAGGCCTAAAGCAGATGTCCTATGCTGACCGACTAAAAAAAACTCCAGGTATTCTCTGTCGCATATCGTCTACTCAGAGGCAATCTCTGCTTAACATACAAGGCCATATCAAACCCAGAGCTGTTGGAGATGCTACACTTAAAGAAATCCCAATGCCTCGGAGAGACACACTCCAGGGATCTAAACCTTGTCATCACAATGAACAAAACATGCTGGAGGGATAGGTTCCTAACCCAGAGACTCCCCATACTCTGGAATACATTGCCCATACATGTCAAGCAGAGCGCCTCTTTGGTCCTCTTCAAAAAGAACCTTGACAACTGGATGGGAGATAGGAAATTTACCCTGGGGATCACGTCATTCACCCTGATAGACAGGGGTCCAGGGATGTAAATATTGTGGGAAGAAATAGCCAGGGAATTGTTATGGCTAGGTTTGTATAGGCTCTAGGGCCGATAACCTAGTACCAACCTATGAACCTATGATGCTCTAGAACTACTCCAGGTGAAACTGACAATTGGCAAGACACCCTTCCAAGTTATAGCCAGCAACAGACACCCCTCCATGACTCAGTACACCCACTCCTCCTACCTGGACCTACTCGACTCCATCAAGGTACCCCTAACACCCCGATCGTTGGACACTTCAATTACTCCACCCTAGGCTGGGTGAACTACTCCTGCTCTAATACACTCACCCAATGATTCCTTGACATCATCAATTCTAATGCACTAGACCAGCTTGGCTCATCCCCCACAAGGGGAGATAACATTCTAGACTTGGTTCTCACCAACATGGGTGACTGTTGTACCACCCCCATAGTAAGTTCTTCCCTGGTGAGATCATAGGTTCATAGATTATTACTAGGCTAACTGCCCTTGTGGGTCATTTTAAGCCAAGCCAACTACCCCATGTGAGAATCAAACCCAGCACCTTGTGTTTGCAAGGTAAACACCTTAACCATTATGCCAGCCTCCCACCCTAAAAAGACCATTGGTCTGTCTCATTCAAAGTTTCTATCCAATCTAAAAAACTTCTGAAAAGCTGACCATAACCTTTTTAAGGGAGGGTATCAGTAGTTCAAAGTTTCTATCCAATCTAAAAAAACTTCTGAAAAGCTGACTATAACCTTTTAAGGGAGGGTATCAGTAGCTTCACACCATCGCCCCCCTCAGAGGATGCAGACAACTATGCTGAAAAGTACACCAGTGCAGTATACAAGCCAGAACTCAGCCATACCCAGCAGAACTAAAATCTGCTCCTCAAGAAAACACAAACCTATCTGGTGGACATCCCCTATCAACAGATGTTACAATATAAGGAAGAAGGGTAAAAAGGCAGAAATTCCCAATTGGAAAAATTCCCTCCTTAGCCTCAATAAGCAAATTACATCACTAGTGAAAACCTCCAAAGCTAATTATGAATTGAAACTAGCCTCCGAAATAAAGGGTAACCACAAAGCCTTTTTCAGTTATGTCAGGAACCTCCATGGCAAAGCCCAGGTTTGTTCCAAATTAGTTCTTAATGGTGCCACTTACACTGATCTTGCTAACTTAGCCAACCTGCTAGCAGATAGTTTCAGTGCAAACTTCACACCCCTGTCCACCCCAAAGGCCCATTCAAGATTTCCAATACTTTTCCTGCACCTCACATCTCCATAGATCAAGTGTTAAAGGCCCTATCCAAGGCAAAGAACACAACTTCTATGGGACCTGATAGTATCTCAGGCTGTATTATGCACCATCTCCAGCAAGAAGTAGCCTTGCCATTGAGCACCCTATTGAACCATAGCCTAAGTACAGGCTTCATTCAAGCAGAGTGGAGAACTGCCATTGTCATCCCCTTGCACAAAGGTGGTGCCACTACTGATCCTGGAAACTATTGCCCCATTAGTTTGACAAGTCTAATCTGTAAGGCCACGGAGTGTATTATTATGGACCTCATAGTCAAAGACATAGGCAATCTCCAAGCACTTGACCCCACCAAGTTTGGATTCATCAAGGGCAGATCTTGCCTGTTGAATCTGGCTGACTTTTTTGAGACTGTCACCGAGGCCCTGGATGAGGGAAAGTTGGTACATACAGCTTACCTTGACTTGGCAAAGCCAACCCCCACTTGGGCATCATCAAAAAGCTAACACAACTTGGTGTAAATCCCTGTCTTATCAGGTGGATGACCAACTGCCTCACCAATAGGACCCACAAGGTCAAAATAGGTGCCTTCGCCTCCAACAGCAAACCTGTCACTAGTGGTGTTCCCCAGGGATCTTCCTGGGACTCCTACTTCTTGGCATCTACTTCTCAGAGGTCCAGGCAAAGACAAAAGGCCTGTGGCTGACCAAGCTTGTGGAAGACAGTAAGTTGGGTGCAGTCATAGATTCCCCAAATGATAACATAGTACAAGAAGGTCTCACAGCAACAAATGACTGGTGACAAAGTCATGGCCTTATGTTAAATGCAAAAAAAAATGTATTATCATACCATTTGGCAAAAACACAGCCCCTACTGTTTACCACATCAACGGCAACCCCCTAAGCATGTAGCGGCAGTTGTCAGAAAAGCCATTTACTTGGTTCATTTCATAAGTAAAGGGATTACATCTAGAAAAAAAGAGGTTATTACCTTTCTGTACTCCTCCATCATTAGGCCAATAATTGAGTACAATGCCCCATTTGGAATTTACCTCTCCAAACAACTGCACTAACTGGAAATTCCACAGAAATACCTCACAAAGAGAATCCATGATCTTCTATGTGGACAGGCTGAAACCACTGCCACAGTGAATAGCGTTGCCATCTCACAGCATTTGGCTCTGGTTCGGTTCTTAGCTGCGACTCCTTTTGCATAGAATTTGAATGCTCTTGCTGTCTGTGTGTGGATTGATATATATGCCCTGGCTTCATCCAACACCTCAAAGACATGCAGTAGATGAAATATCATTCCTCCAATTTGGCTCTAGGTAAGCATGCTGTGTGTGCTTGTGTGTGTGTGTGTGTGTGTGTGTGTGTGTGTGTGTGTGTGTGTGTGTGTGTGTGTGTACAGGTGTGCATATGTGGGTGTTCATCTTTTGATAGACCTGGATTATCAGGGAAAGTGACAGCACATGTGTGTGCATGTGTGTGTGAAAATAATTGTCACCTATTTTCTTCTGTAGATGCATACACTATTGGCAGGCACATAAATAACTCTTCTAGGTAGCAGTAAAAACAAAACAAAACAAAAACAAAAACAAAAACTGCTTTCTTTCAAAAATAAGGTATAAAATGTATCATAGCACATCTTGACCCTCAGAGGTCCCAGAGGTCTGGTGACCCCAATACCACAGGCATTATAAGTGGATATTGACACAGCTTTGAAAGTGACCTGTGCCCTGAACCCCTCCTAGTCTAAAACTTGCCCTGCTTAGAGGTGTACACAGAGGGTTGCTGCAGTTTGGGGTGGCTGGGGATGGTGTGGCCATTATTTTTTTTTAAATTTTCCTCACAATCAAGCCTCAGAGGTATGCACAGAATGTTGCTATAGCTGGTATGGGGGCTGAAAACAGTGTGGTCATTAGTTATTTAACTTTCCTCACAAACCTCAAATGTTGTATTGGGGCTGGCAACAATGCAGTCATTAATTCTTTAATTTTCTTCACCATTAAACCACAGGGGTGTGTAGAGAAGGTCACTATAGCTTGTTAGGGGGCTGGGGACAGTTTGGTCATTATTTACCTTTCCACACATTCAAGCATCACAGATATGCACATCTTGGATGCCCAAAACAAACTCTAAAAAACAAACCACACTAGTGGAATTCTAATATTAATAGAATATATAACAAAATCAGGAAGAACAACTTCCATAGTGATAGGAGTTCTCTAATTAATCCTCTTAGTTTGCTGTTTAGTTTAAGTCCAACAAGGCAACATATGGGATAAAAATAGCCTAACAGCCTAAAGACAGCCACAAGGCCTTCTACATCTATGGCCAAAACCTCAAAGGCAGTACACAGCAGTGTGCTGAACTGGTCTGTGGTGTCATCTTCACTGAACACAGCAACATAACAAATTTGCTAGCTGAAAAATTCAGCTTAAACTTCACACTTCACTTCCCCCCACCTCCCCCCTTGAAATACCTACTAGTATACCACCTCCAACTATTAACAGGGAGCAGGTCCTGGCGGCACTCACTAAGGCCAACAGCACAGTCTCAGTGGGCCCTGACAGTATCCCAGGATGCCTCCTAAATAACTTGAAATATGACCTATAAGGACCACTTGAGTCACTTTTCAACTATATGCTCAAAACAGGCTATGTACCATGAGAATGGAGGACTTCAGCAGTTATCCCACTTCACAAGGGTCGACCATCAACTATCCACAGAAATTACAGACCTATTAGTCTGATTAGTCTAATACGCAAAGCCATGGAACAAATTATCATGGAAATGATCAACAAAGACATAGCAACCTTCAGAGACTGGACCCAAGCTACTTTGACTTTGTCAAGGGAGGGTTATGCCTACTAAACTGGTGGACTTCTTTGAGGAGGTCACCAAGGCAATGGATGAGGGGGAAATAGGACATACCACTTACTTAGACCTGGCTAAAGCATTTGATACAATATCTCACTTGGGTAAAGTTGGCAAACTCACCAAACTGGGCATAAACCCCTTCATAACTTGCTGGATTGCCAGCTGGATCACAGACAGGACCCAGAAAGTCAAGATTGGTGATAACACCTCCACTAAGAGACTGATCACTAGTGGGGGTACCCCTCCAAATGGGCACATCCATCCACTCCATGCTGGCTCCAGCAAATGCCTGAGCTGTTAGTCAAACTCGGGTCAACCTGCACTGTAGTCTGTGGTTTACCCCTCTTCTCTAACAGAGCTGACACACTACATCTATTTGGGATACTGTATTTTAAAACCTACAGAGGTTTAATAAACCATATTATATCATTCACTTTTGTGCTCCAAAATATTCACAGTTATTAATGTAATGAACACTGGGATGTTTTGTAAAGGAACAAAAACAACACAGGCTCTTTATCTGAGTAGGTACAGACACTGCACATTTAAAGGTCTGTAATAAATTATGTTTACAGGGAACTTCAGTACTGCTATAAAACATGTGACTTGATATAAGCATGTGGACATCAAAGATTATTGGTTTTGTCTGCTGTGCCAACATAGTAAAAGGCAAGAGTAAAATGACACAGAGTATATATTACAGGCTATAATATCAGAAGGGTCAGAATAATCATCATATCATAACAAAAGATTATATTCTAGTGTCATGGTAATTTGCATTTTCATGTGCCTATCCCATTAACCTACTTTAAATGATAAGTCCACACTTTATAATCAACAGACTGAGTCAACTTCATCCAGACTTAAGAAACCAGTATAAGGTGACTTTACACTGCATTCCATGTGTGGGAAATGATAGCATTTCATGGCAGAGTATTGCATTTGGGAGCCATCTACTTTTATTAAAAACAGTGACCATGGGAAGTACCATGAGCCTTAGTGCATTTCACATGTCTATAAGGGAAGAGATGAATATAATAAAGTGGGTGTCACAGTGCATGTAAACAAATAGAGAGAAATGAATAGTGACCGATAGCAAATGAGTTAAGAGTGATTAAATGATCATTATACCATGACCCCCCCCAAAACGTGCACGCTGATTGGCCAGCGTGCACATTGTAAATCGAGTTATACTAATGGAAAAAGGTCCGGTCACCCGGATTTTTTCCATTAGTATAACTCTACTTTTAAAAGTTACCATTTAAGTTGTCTTGTTAAATACCACTGTCTTTCTAGTTGCCCGCCTCTTATGTTAATCTGACCATATATCTAATTTCTCTCTACTTTCACTGGCTTATGTGAGTAATCACAAAACCATCACTTTTGAAATCCCACCCCTTCAATTATTTAAATTTATTGGCCATCCTACAGTATTTCATAGTACCAAAATACAAAAGTAACCACCCCTTTCAGTCCATCTTGCTGTTTTAAAAATAGTAACTCTCCACTAAACCTTAACTTTTTAAACAAGTAAAACTCAAGTTACCTACTTTCATATCTAACTTCTCTAGTGCACACTGCAGAGTGCATTCTTTTCAATCTTACCTTTAAGCATCCCTGTTACTAGCACTTTCTCTAATACCTAAAAAGATCATCTCTACTTGACTCCAAGTAGACTATTCTCTATCTGTTAAACCTAGCACTTGCTCCTACAGTACTTATTACCTTGATACGGCACTCTTATAGATAGCACCCCAAAAGGCAAAACCCCATTTCTCGGTCACCCACATCCCCGGAATCTCTTTTAAAGTTTTTTGTCTAGTCCTTCTAGCATGTCGAGGATCAGTTGCTAGTGTCCTCTCCTGCTCAGCTGGTGAACCTGGGAATATTGAGGCAATGTTACAATTGCCTCATGTACACAGACAACCCTCTCCTCCTCCCACAAAACACAAATACATGCGAGAGATGCAACTATACGGCCAAACTGGAGGCTGAGCTCTCTCAACATAGGACTGGCAAGACCAGTCAGGAGGAGAAGGTTACCACACACACTATAGACCCAGTCTCACATAGTACCATCACAACCTCAAATCATACACATAAACACACAAAGACATGCTCAAGGCTCTGATCAAAAATCTACCAAAACAGCAGAGGCCACCAAAGCAGACACCCAAACAACCACCACCTCAGAACACAACACCTGCAACACATAGACCTCACAGTCAGAGTGTCAAACAGTCACAGCCCTTAAGGCCAAACACAATGCCAGACACACTAGTCATTGGTGACTCCATAGTCAGACACACTGGCGTCCGCTCACCAGACTGAGTAAGGAGAAGGTCACAGTAAGCTGCCTGTCAGGTGCTAGAATCCGCCACATAACGCAAGCACTCAGGTCTCTCAACAGCAGGTACAAATACGACTCAGTCATTGTCCATGCTGGTGTAAACGACCTGAGATGTACCTCCTTGGACTACATGAAAAGAGACATTGAGGAGCTCTCTGATTATGTAGCCCAGGCAGGTATGACCCTGACCTTGAGCAGTATCCTACCTTCACCAAGAATGATGCCACAATACAGAGATAAGATGATCAGCTTTAACAATTGGCTTAAACTCTGGTGTCATTCAAAGGGGATCCAATGTCTGTCTGCCTGGGATGACATGCTGGACAAGCCACGCTGCTTCTCAAAGGACGGCTTGCACCTGTCACCCTGGGATTCGGATATTGGCAAAGGCTCTTGCCACCCCATAGTGCCTTTTTAGGCAAGGCTCAAATTCTAAACCTACCACCCTAGAACACAAAAAGGAAAAAACTAAGGGTAATGCTGCTCAATGCCAGAAGTCTAAATCTCAAAATGCACGCACTCGAGGCCCTTCTCAGTATGGAGAACATCGATGTCTGTGCAGTGACAGAAACCTGGTTCAAGGCTCCTGAGAGCACCCCAGCACTATCAGGTTTTACCTCTTATCATGCGTTCCGGCCCCAAAATCCGGACAATACCAAGAAAGGAGGGGGTATCCATATTCATCAAAGACACCCACACCTCAAGACTGGTGGCAACGCACGATGCATCGGAGACCATCCAGGTGCAATTAACCATAGGCAAGACTGCTCTGCAAATTGTAGCATGTTACAGGCCACCCTCACAAACTCAGGAACCTCACATGGCCTTCCTGAAAACACTAGAGGGATAAATGTATCACCAAACACCATCATACTAGGTGACTTCAATTACCCTAATATAGACTGGGAACACTACTCAAGCCCAAACACCCTAGCCCAAAAGTTCCTAGAATTCATAAACTCAAATGCCATGGAACAACTAGTCACCATCCCCACAAGAGGAGAAAACATACTTGATCTCATCATCACGAACATGGGAGCACAATGTTCAACACCGGAAGTATACCCCTCACTGGTGAGATCAGATCACAAACTAATCTCGCTGGAGGTCCTCATCCCACCCCACCTGAAATAAAAAGACCACAGTAAAGAACTTCTCAAAGCCGACTTCACACTTCTAAAGACTAGTGTGGTCTCCTTCCCCGAGCCGGCGGAAAACAGTACTCAAGCCGCTGAATCACTTACAAATGCCTTCTACCAGCACCTGCAGGACTGCATGGATAAGGCAATCCCAAGCAAAACAAAGACTCTTTGTACCAAAGGCAAGCGTCCAGTCTGGTGGACCCCAGCCATAAACAAACTCTACAACAAAAGGAGGAAGCTACTACAAGATAGAGCAAAATCCTTAAAAGGTAAGACACCCTTGATCACTATAAGTAAAAAACTAAGAGCTCTCATAAAATCATCCAAAGCAAATTTTGAGAGAAAAATAGCTAAAGACTCAAAAGACAATCATAAGGCCTTCTTTAGCTATGTTAGAAACCTGGGAGGAACCTCCCAGTTATGATCAGAACTAGTTCAAAATGATGTGAAGATTACTGATCCTACAGACATTGCCAACATACTGGCTGACAGGTTCAGTGCAAACTTCTCCCCCCCCTCCCCCCCAAAAGGAGAGATATCTATACCAAGCGATTGCAGCCCCCAAACATCTCCAACGCCCAAGTGAGAACTGCTCTCTCCAAAGCAAAAAACACAGCATCCATGGGACCTGATGGTGTCCCCGGCTGTGTGCTCCACGAACTCAACGAGGAATTAAACCCACAGCTAGGACAGCTGTTTAATCATAGTCTTACCTCTGGATACGTACCCAGGGAGTGGCGCACTGCAACTGTGGTCCCACTTCACAAAGGCGGTGCCTCCACCGACCCTGGAAATTACCGGCCCATTAGCTTGACAAGCCTTATCTGCAAAGCCATGGAGAGGATCATAATGGACCTCATAAATAAAGACATAGGGAATTTGCAGACTTTGGATCCATCCCAGTTTGGCTTTGTCAAAGGCAGATCATGCCTTCTAAACTTGGTTGACTTTTTGAAACAGTCACCAAAGCCATTGATGAGGAAAGGCAGTCCATACAGCCTACCTCGATCTGGCGAAGGCCTTGATACAATACCCCACTCGGGTATCATTGAAAAACTCATCAGCTTAAATGTTAACCCATACATCACAAGATGGGTTGCAAACTGGCTGAGTGACAGAACCCACAGGGTCAGAGTTGCTGGCGCCATGTCAGACTCAAAGCCTGTCACAAGTGGTGTACCACAGGGCTCAGTCCTGGGCCCACTCTTGTTTGGCATCTACTTTTCTGAAGTACAAGCAAACACAGGAGGGTTATGGCTGACAAAGTTTGCAGATGACTGCAAACTGGGCGCCATAGTAGAAAACACATCTGACACAGATATCCTTCAGAAGGGTCTCACAGAAACGGATAACTGGTGCCAGAGCCATGGCCTAAAGTTAAATGCCAAAAATGCATAGTCATACCCTTCGGGAAAAACAAGGTTACCCCTAGCTACCAAATAGGTGGCAATCCACTGAGCATAGAAGAAGTTATCAGGGACCTGGGGACCCAGGTTGATAGTAGTCTGTCATTCGACACCCATGTAGCTAAAGTAGTTAGGAAGACCTTCTACATTGCCCACCTTATCATGAAGGGATTCTCATCTAGATCAAGGGAGGTCATAGTCTCCCTATACTCATCACTCATCAGACCAATGATTGAGTACAATGCCCCATTCGGAATGTATCTGACCCGACACTTGCAGCAGCTGGAGAGGCCACAAAAGTTCCTCACCAAAAGGATAAAGGGTCTCAAACATCTGTCCTATGCTGCCCGACTGAAAGAACTCCAGCTCTATTCAGTCGCTTACCGCTTGCTCAGAGGTGACCTTTGCCTAACATACAAGGCCATGTCAAACCCAGATTTGATGAATATGCTTCACCTCAAAAAATCTAGATCCGTCAGAGCCACAAGGGCGGGAGACTTAAACCTCGACACGGCTATTAATAGGACACGCTGGAGGGATAGATTCATCACCCAAAGACTCCCTATGCTGTGGAATAAAATCCCGGTATATGTGAGGCAGAGCACCTCGCTGGCCTTGTTCAAGAGAAATCTTGACCAATGGATGGGAGATCGCAGATATACCCCAGGGATTACCTCAGTGTCACTGCTCAACAGAGGCACAGCAAAATAATGGGTATAGTTCCCCATACTAAAGGGGTGGCGTAAGCCACAAAACTATGGGCTAGGCTTGTAAATGCCCTCGGGCAGATAGCCTAGTATGAACCTATGAACCTATGAACCTATGAACCTAAAACACTGTCTCGCTATGTTAAATGGGTTTAACATAGCGAGACAGCTTTAAAATAAGCAATGGAGATCTCCGTTGCTTATTTTAAAACTGTCATATGCTAAACCCATTTAACATAGCGAACAGGTTAAAAAAAGCAACGGAGAAAGCAAGATCTCCGTTGCTTTTTACTGTTCTGTATGTTAAATGGGTTTAACATAGCGAGACAGTTTTAAAATAAGCAACGGACATCTCCGTTGCTTATTTTAAACTGTCTCGCTATGTTAAACCCATTTAACATAGCAAAAAAAAAAGCAACGGAGATCTTGCTTTCTCCGTTGCTTTTGCACAACTCTGATGTACTGCGCAGGCGCGCAGTACATCAGAACTGCCGCGGATGCCAGACATCTGCGGAAGGGCAGTAAACAGGCATTATACTATGCCATTATTTAAGAAAAGTAATAGTTTCTTTTCTTAAATAATGTCATGGTATAATAGCAATAACCCACTTCTGGGTGTGGGTAATGCTGTATTTACCCACGGTTGGCTTTGTTTGGTCCCTTGGGCTTCGCCCTCGGGACCAAACCACGCCAACCGTGGGTAAATCCAGCATTACCCACACCCAGGCATGGGTTATTGCTATAATAAACAGCAAAGGTAGAGCATAGCAGATGACAGTAAAAGGCACAGGAAAGAGGCTCTGAGATGTTACTATCAGAGATGGATTCAGGGCAAAGGAGAAAGACAGCAGATATTTAGAAAGGGTGAATCAAAACAGACTTGACTGTCAGGTCAATGGTACACTTTCACTGGATTTACAGATAGAAGTTAAAGAAAACAAGACTTACTTAGTATGCTAATTAGATTATACTTGGCAAAATAAGCAAAGTAAACATTTTTTTCTTTATCAAGGTGAGATCTAACATCCTGTGCTTCAAGATTTCCTTAGCTGAAGGGAATGTCACTACAAACAAGTCAAACATAATATTGTAGGTTTGTTCAGTGAAAGTAATGCTAGAAGCTGCATTACTACTGTAGCACACAGAAGAAAATAATTCAAGGTTTACCATAGCCCCCTCACTCTTTGCAATCACTTTACATTGATGCATACAATTATTAGGTGTCAATTCCATGCTGCAGTTTAGTTTTTCGTATGCTTGCTTATACAACAGGAATGTTTTAAGGCTTGTACTAGATATCTGTTATCTTCCCAAAACACTTACCCAACATGTCCTTTTTCTCCCATGTAGTGCGATCCCGAGTTGGTATATACTATATAGTTGGAGGCGGCCCACCTAGGTGGGTATTATTTACTATGGTGGGTTTTTTGTTTAATTTTGGGCAAGTGTTTACTTACCCTGGGAAAATTTTGCTGTTCGGGAATTCAAGGTTTCAGTACTTTTGTCTTGTGAAAATGAGTTTCGATTATATGGGATTTCAAGGTTTAGAAGTATATATATATATATATATATATATGTGTGTGTGTGTGTGTGTGTGTGTGTCTGTGTTAGGTTGACATACAAGAGGTTAAAATTTGACTTTATTACCTATACCAACACCTTTTCACTGCTTTAGCTCAGGTGTCCAGTAAGGCAGAGCAATCTAAACTGGAAAAAAAAAACTCTCTGCTTTAATTTCTGGAAATAGGGCTTATAAATGGTATTCATATCAGTAGCCCAATTATATACAGCCACCTTAAAGTGTTGAGTTGTTTAATTGAGCCAATTAGACATTTAATAGCTAGGACAATGCTTCCAGCAATTTAGATAAAGGTGGAATATACTTTACTCAGTTAGGGGGCCTGGCCTCCTAGGAAATCCAATTTTCTTTGCAATTAACCCCTTGGTGATAATTCTTTTAAAGGTTATCTAGACCAGATAATGTATTTTCCCTGTTTCGCAGATGCTGGCTTATAAAGCATTTAAACCCTGCAGCAAAATTTGAAATTATATCATTGTTTGGCTCAAATCCATTTATTGTGTATGTGTGTAACATAGATGCTCAATGGCACTGTATATTTTTATTGCGTTTTTCTTTGTATTTCTGTAGAGTGCTTTCATTTTAGGTTCTGTCTGATTCTTAGATTTGCATTATTCTCCTGACTATATATTTTCTTTTGTTTGTTAAGTCCACAACAGACAGTTTGTATCATTGCACAAGACAGGAACTCCCTATATTTACAATTTTAGAAACTTTATGGTTGTGGCAGTGGAGTCCTGGGGTAAATCTTACCTGCTGAGCACTTAGTACTTTGGACTATCTCTGAGAAGGTGCTGCCACTAACGTTCATGCAAGAAGAAAGTGCATGTGAAGGAGACAAACATAAGTCACCCAGCACTGACAGTTATATCTGAGGTTTTATTTAACTGATATGCGAGTTTATATTACCAGCTTTGCAGCGGGGTTTGACAGCTGTTGTCAAGGCATCCCATACCTTGGAACATGGTATTCAATGAATGGAGTCAGAAGTAAAGAAATTAATGTATCTGGATACAATGGGTCTGGTAAGCATTGCATGATGTGGTTCAGGAAACCACTCCAAGGTGAATATTTTGGATTTCAGGACTAGACCTTATGAAGACCAAATTATGTCACAAGAAAATCCTGACAGTGTGGGTACAGGGTGGTGGTAGTGAGTTGGCCTGCAAATAGTGACCCAGTCTGAAATAAAGAGGTAAACAAACAGAGAAAAGGAAACTTTGATATATGGCAAAGAATACAGTCTGTAAAATAAAATAACAAAGCTGTTTTTCAAAGAAGATACTCTTGACACATAAAGAGTGCCCAGCAATGTGTTTGTATGAATACAAGAAGGAAAAGTAACCATTCAAAACAATTAAAATGCAAATACAGGAAAAATAATAGAGCACTAGTTAAATTAAAAGGAAAAGAAAAAAACAAGGATAGCTTGTACAGCTTAAAATGACTTAAGTGGCAAGTGCAGAAGGGATCTGGCAATATAAATATGATTAAATATTAGTATCTTGCCTTCATCGCAGAAGGAGAAAGAACAGTCACTGTTATTGCTTCAGCAGGTTGCAGACTTGACTACTGTACTGAAAAGCATAGTAACATAAGTTGTAGATTATGTGTCCTTTCCAAGCAGCTGGGGTCCTATTCAAACAGCAAGGCACTGTAGTGGGTGAGACTGATACAGAAAGTGATGCCGTATGCATGATGTTCAATTCTTCATGTAAAATGGAAGGTTCCACGTGGCTATTCTGGTGGTAGCTCAGGCAGCTGTTCTAAAGCCTGTGGCATACATTTGCTACATAGTAAGTACAACCAGCGTGTATTTAATATAAATTCAAAAGCTCCTAGTAAAACAAATCCCTGCTACATAGAGTGTTACAGAAACTAGTAGTAATGCTTAATTAGAAGAAACTTCACAAAAGCCATTCGTGCAGTACTGATTCACATAGTCAGTTTCTACTGGAACACTTTTGTTTTATTGGATAAATATATTGTTGGGAAGTAGCACAAGTTATATCAGTGTGGGAAAACAAAAGCAGCACTGAATGTTCCATAAAACAAATACAATAAAGGTACCTAATGCTTTAACAGTTAAATTTAATGCACTTTTTTATAGCAGGAAATTTGCTGCAATGCACCCTATAGATCAGCATTTTATATGTAATAATGTGTGCTGAAACAATCAGTGTTTACCCCACTCCTTTCAAAACTGCATTCAAAATGGTCCCATAATAAATCAGGTTCTTGCCAATGCAGAATGTTGACCTGCACTAGTACATGACTACTGCATCCATTAAAGAATTCTGTAAAGATTAACAAAGTGGTATTACTCTGACTTATGCATAGGCTTTATGAGTTTCACTGATCACAGATCAGATCAAGTGCTGTTGTCTTGTTCCTTCTCTTGGTTTATTGGTACGAAGCAAGACAAAAAATTTAAAAGAACAAAGAAAGAATTGTATTACGTTTAAATCAAAATTTCAGTACTGAACATAAAGAATATAAACTACATAGAAATGCAAACCAAAATTGTATGTGGAAGTAAAGGAACTGATAAATTAAATTGTATGACTGCACCTGTATTATAACAGCACAGGTAAGTATCAAGGGTTTCACATTAGACTACATACTAATGTAATATCATAGAATTACCACTGTTTGAAATGTAAGACAAGCTGTAGTAGGATGGGCCAGTGTGACATCAACATATCTCATTATAAAATCATTCTTTACAAATTACATTAAGCAGCACCACTGTATGTGTATTTCCTTTTGTATCCTTGCATTTGTTCATTGGTTTCACATTTTTTCTTTCCCACAATTAAATATTGTAGTGCATGTATGTATAATGGAATGCAGTAATTAAATGTGAATTCTATTATATTATATTAGATAATATATTAGATGTCTACAACATTGCACACCAGTATTTTATTATGCAGTTCTTTTGTGCTTGACTGCTAACATTTTTGCTTGTAGAACAACTAGATCTATCGTGGTCCTAACACAACAGTGATATTGCACCCAATATTTCTCAGAGAGGCTTGTAGTGTGATACGTGTTAGATAAGGATGCCCACTATCTTCTTTGCTATCTAGATTAGCTTTGGAAGCACTAACCCAGTTACTGAGCATCGCATTAGTTATGCCTATCAATAACCTTGAGGGTCACAAATCCCAGCGATACATGGCTGTCTTTATGGATGGATGTTTCCTCCTTTAAAAAGACCCATCTAGCACAATATCCCAAATATGTCAGTTATTGCAAGAATTTGGAAGAAGTGTGTCTATATTAGATTGATATGTCTAAACCAATAGCCCTGTCCCTTGTTTGCAACCCAGTGCTTCCTTTAAACAATAGCTTGATTTCACAGGGAAGCAAGGGACTGTAACTGTTTAGGGGTAAGGCTGGTCCCAAATACCTCTCAGACTACAGACTTATGGGCCACAGTAATTCAAGGCATCATAAAAAAGGCAATGAGACCATAACAGGAGATTGGTTTTCCAGTGAAATATAGGATGGTAATTATTAGTGGCACAACATGTAGAACACTTGCCTTTGGTGCAGAAGGCTGTGGGTTCTATTCCCACACAAAATATATGGATCACTGCAGTGCAGCAAAAGGATGTCTTCATTTGGCTGAGATGTTAAACTAAGGTCCTATCTACTTGAGTTGGTGCTAGCTCAGGTTGATGTAAAAGATCCCATAGCACCTACTGAAAAGAGTAGGTGGTTCATTATTATACAACTATATACAATTTGCATATTTACAAATAATTTACATTAACTCTGTATTCCTCCATTGTTAAAAAAGGTTTACATTTGTATAGACCCCCACTCTTTTTTCCACAATCACCACCTGACTTTTCATATTATATTTGATAATAGCCACTTTCCATTAAACATAATCTCATTCAGTCTTTTATTCCAGCTTGTCCATATAATACAAATGTTTTTTTTATCCAAATTACTAATGTATTCTTTACTATGTTTCCCATAAAAATATATTCAATCATATCCATTTTTACCTATTTATAATCTTGTAATTCTTTTACTATTTTCTATTATTTTTTCCCATAAAATTATAACTCCTTTACATGTTAAGAAAACATGCTCTGTTGTTTCTAACGCTCCACAAAAAAGGCATATCCTTTAATTTACTTTTTATAAGGCATATTTCCCTTTACTGGCAACTTATTAGTTTGTAATATCCATAGGAAGTCTTGACATACAACAGTCTTTTTATACCAGTTATTTCTGTGCTTTATAGATTTTACTTTTTCTTCTGTTAAATGTTCCCATGGATTCACACAATAATTTTGCAATATTATAATTTTATACCATATTTTCCTATTTCCTTTTATTCCTTCTGTCATTAATTTCCACAGATTTATTTTTTCTTGAGGCATTCTTATTTCTTCATTTCTCCATTCTCTCTCCCTTATATTAATTTTTATTAAACTCCATTCTCTTTTATATTTTTCTTAAATATATTTATTATCAACATATTTTCCGTTCCATTTATCCATTACAACACCTTATATAGATTTAATGAAGCTCCATATACTATTGGATTCAGTAAACTTAACACTCCTTCCTCCTTATCCATATATAATACCACTCTTTTGACTGGACCCCAAAATAAATTGGAATATGAATTCAAGAAACCGTTTCTCCAATTCTCTTGGTTTCATATAAATACTAGCTATATATGATAATTTCTCCATCCATATTTTGTTTATTAAATGCAATTTTTTTAAATGACAACCTATACCTATTCCACATGACATTGAGTCCGTTTAAGTCTCTGAAAATTTTCTCCTATTGTTCCTTCAATATATCTTATTCTCCAAAATCAATTCCTAGTACTGATATATTTTTTTCTTTCAAACTGTATTCCTTCCAGTTCCTTCCAACTATTCATCATCTCCAAAACCCTTACATTTTTTTAATAATTTTCAATTCAACTTCTTGTAGTCTGTTATGTACATATACAATAGAAAGTTATGTCTTGCCATAACTTGGCAACTGTGTTGTCCATCTTCATTCCTGCTCATGGTAGGGTCTTGGATCCAAACCTAAGATCCAGCTCAGCCACATCTTCCAGACTTGATCTGACTCTCAAGCTCCTCCTTCTATCCATAATGCACAACACCCACTCAAGCACCTCTGATCAAGTTTTCTGAACCATAATCCAATCAAAAGAAAACAAGACACAGAAGAAGAAAGGCAACTTAGGCTCAGACATAGGACATGAATGTCCTGCCATCTCCCACAGATCCTCTAGAAGAAAAGACAGGGGGATGGTTGAGTGGGAAAAGTGAGGAGGAATGAAGATGGACAACACAGATGCCAAGTTATGGTAAGATATAACTTTCTAATCTGATGTTGTTCTCTTCATTCCTCCTCACAGCAGGGTCAGAGTCCCCAACTACATAATTCCTGGGTGGCCCTTTTGGGAGGATGTGCCAGAGCACCATTGAGTCAAAGGAAGCCCTGCTCCCAGAAACAATATCCAATTTGTAGTGTGCAACAGAAGTGTGATTGTTTCACCAGCTGGCTGCCACACAAATATCATCAATGGGAATTCTAGAAGAGAAGGCAGAAGAAGTAGCCATAGATCTAGTCGACTGTACTCCTGGCGGTCGAGGCAGTTTCAAGCACTTCTGTGAATAAATTAAAGCAATGCAGTCAGTGATTCATTTAGCCAAAGTGATTTTAGATATCTCTCAACCTAATTTGTTAGTTGAGAAAGCTATAAACAATTGTTCTGACTTCCTATGGTGTTTTGTTCTATGCAGGAAAAAACATAGTTGTCTATGAACATCAAGGAGATGAAGAGTGTACTCTCCTTTGCTGGTAAAATTTGGAAAAAATACTGGCAACTGAATAGATTGGTTAATATTATTTTCCATGGCTACTTTAGACATAAAAGAGCAATTGGTATGTAAAGAGACCCTGTCCTTGTGAAAAATTATGTATGGAGGCTTGGAAGATAATGTTTGCAATTCAGAGATTCTCTTTGTCAAAGTAATGGCTACTAACAAAATTGTCTTCCATGACAGAAATTTTAAACCACAAGTAGCTGCTGGCTCAAATGGTCCTTGAGTTAAACTCTGTAACACAACAGTGAGGTCCCATGGAGTGGATGGATCTTTAGTGGGCAGCCTTACCAAGAAAATGCCCTTCATAAAGGCTTTGCATAATCTAAAGGTAGACAGAGAATGAGGTTGGCTACTCTCACGAAAGTTGGAGATTGCTGAAAGTTAAGTTTGACAGTAGAAAAACTTGCCCCTTTTCTGAGCAACGTACTGAGAAAAAGCAAAATGTCCGAAACAGTTGCAGAGAAAGGATCAATATTTTTACTCGTAGTCCATACAACAAATCTTTCACTTGCTGTTGTAGACCTTGTTGGTGGATACTTTTTGAGAGGCTAAACTGATGTTATGGACCAGGGAAGCAAGCCTGGACTGTCTTACTATTGGATAAACATACAGAAGATCCGGTGGCCATTCGTGTACTAGAGCACCCCTCAGAGTGAAGAACCTGCTACACTTGTTGAGAGAGAGAGGCAAAAAGTTTGCAGCAAGGTTGACCCTAGCATTTGAAGATCATGTTTGCCACTGACTGCTTGAGGGACCACTCATGCAGAATCAGGATCGATCTGCTGAGTCTGTCCACCAGCTCATTGGTTCTCCTGGAATGTACATTGCAACCAGAAAGCAGCCCGAAGAGATCACCTATTCCCACACTCTCATGGCCTCCTTGCACAATATGTAAGAACAGGTTCCTCCTTGCTCCTTGATGTACCAGATGACAGACATGTCAGTGTGGATAGCAATAGTCCCCAGAGGGAGAGCATCTCTGAAAGGCTTGCAAAGTCAGGAGAACTGATCTCATCTCAAGGACATTGATGTGCATCCTGGTCTCCAAGGGGGACCATGTTCTTTTGACCATCCTTCCTTTGTAATGTCCCCCCACCTCAACTCGGAAGTGTCCATAGTCACTATGGCTATTGGGGGGGGGGGTAAAGGGTCTGCCTAGAAAGGGGCCGTCAAATTGAATCCACCAGCAAATATGACATTTGCAAATTGGTGTGTTTGGACCACTGTACTGCTAACATACATTGAAGGAGTCGCATAAAAATCTTGCCAGGGGAACTAACAGGATTGCTGCTGACATGGACTCCAGGGCTTGTAAGATTAGACATGCCAGGAAAGACGGGTGAGATAACAGTTCCTGAGTTTGATTCCTCACTGTCATTATGCGGTGTAGAGGAAGAGATGCTATTTGGTCCCTCATTTTTAACTGTGTTCCTATGAACTCTAGGTTCTGTACAGAAGTCATATTGGACTTGTTTAAATTTATGGTGATTCCCAGGGAATGTGATATTTGGATCAGATAGTCACTGGCTTGGAGAAGCTGATGTCTCGTGGGGGCAGTGAGGAGGCAATCATCTAAGTATGGAAACACCTAGAATCCTTTGAGTCTCATGTGAGCTGCTATAATTGCCATACACTTGGTGAACACCCAGAGGGAGCTGTGGTGAGCCCAAAGGGCAGTTCTTCGAAATGGAAGTGATTGGCTTCCAGCCAAAAGCACAGGTATCTCCTGGAGTGCCTGTCTATTCTGATGTGATAATATGCATCCTTGAGATCTACTGAGCACATCCAATTGTCCTCGCACAACAGTGGCATAATGGTCTGGACCATAACCATTCGGAGCCTTGACTTCTTTTCTTTACATACAGATTCAGTTTGCTTAGATCCAATATGGGTCTTGGGTCCCCTGTCTTTTTCAGTATCAAAAAGAAGTGGGAGTAGGTTCCAAATACTCTTTGTTCAGTCAGGACCTCTTGAGTGACTTTTTTGCAGCAATTTTTGAATTTTTTATGCGCTTCCTGCTCCCTCTGACTGGGTGGCACATTGAGGAGTTTCTTGCTGGTCTGGGGGAGGTAGAGGAAAGGGAATATAGTATCCTCTGGATATTATGCTTAGCACCCAGGGATTTTGAGTCAAGTAAGTCCAGGCTTCTGAGTGCAAAGCAAGTTGACCCCAGACTGCCTTCAGAGATGGACAGTTGGGCAGCACCTAAGGAGTGCTATAGGGCTTGTCAGAGAATGTGTCTCTAAGTTGTATTTAATGTGTCTCTAAAGCCCTGATTTTGTGGACCCCCCTGCCTCTAGGGTGACATCTGCCATTATACCGTCTTGCTCTGCCTTTGAAGGAGGAATCCCCTCGCAGGTCCTGAAAAGGCCCTTGTGATTTACAGAACCACATTTTCTTGCTCTCCTGCTGCTTCCTTGAAACGGACCTCCTTGGTGTAGAACATTTGATTCCTATGACTGAAAGGATCTTTCCATCCTTTTTCTGTGGGTAAGAGTACATCTAATGGATGGCCCAAACAGTAATGAGCCATCAAAAGGGGCATTAACAAATGATGCCTTAAATGGTTCAATGAAGTCACATATTCTCATCCAGGCGTGTCTCCTTAGGGATAGACCTGAACCAGCAGCTCAAGAGGAACCTTCTGCCATATAGGAGATTAGCCTCATACAGGAATTGATAATAGACGACAGAGTGGCCAGCTTGGGAGAAAGTTTCTTAAAGTCCTCTGCAGACATGGACTCAGAGAGAGAATCTGAAAGCTCCTTGATCAGATCCCTCTGAAGCCAGGTAAAGTGAGTCAGATAGTTCAATGACTTCAGCACAAAGGTGACTGTGGCATAAATGTGCTTTCCTAATCTGTCCATCCCTCTAGACTCCTTGTTAGGTGGGTGGACCTTGGCAGACTCCTCTGCCATTTCTTTCTTAGTGGCCACAGCCAACACAATGCCATCAACTACGTGACCCTTGCTCCTATGTTTCCTGTTGGCTGGTGGGACCAAAAACATATTGGAGCACTTAGGGATCTGCTTGATGGTATCCTGTTCCTTCCAAGCCCAGCAGGCTATCAGATCAACCAGATCATCTGCCAGGGGATCACCCAGGATGTTGATGGACCCACCCTGAAAGCCTCCAAGAACACTGACTCCTCAGAAGGAGGTTGGATAGACCACCCACCTTTCTTCTTCAGGATCTCTAGAATGTGTCCAGATGAGATGTCATCAGGTGGGGATTGAGGGGATCCTTCTCCCAAAAAGTAAGTGTCTTCAATTAATGACTCCAACAGGGAGATCAAGACCATGACCCAATAGAGGTACAGAGGTAAGCTGCACGACATGAGAGGAAGGTTATCCACTAAGGAAGAATACCATTTCCACTACTTGAAAAGCCAATGGGCCTGGAGAAGTCCTGCCCACTTCCCTTGGTGCCAAAGTAAGGAAAGGAAGATGGTCAGAACTCACTCCAGAAATGCAGTCTCCAGACGGAATCAGATCTGAGCTGTCAAGGGCCAAAGCTCCTGGGGGAAGAGACAGTTGTGACAAAGATGGAGCTGACCCCATTCCTCAGCCCCAACCTCTAAGCTCTGAGATCTGCTCTGCTCTGAGGAAACAGGAACATGGCTGATCAGGGGTGCCATTGGTGTCAAGGAAGGTGGTTTCCCTGGCACCGATGCTGATGCTCTCGGGAGTCCCAAGCCCTGCAACTCTGAAACCAAGGGACAAATTGCAAATTGGAGAAGGAGTTTCGATGGTATGGGCTGGGAAGCTAGCGGATCTGATAGGGGTCAGAGCCGACAATACCCCCATCTGAATCTGAGTCTTGAGGAAATTCCTCATCATTCTGTTTGTGTCTGCCTCAGACCAGCTTCTAGAGGACCTAGAGGAAACCAATGAGGTGGTTCTGGAATGTGTAGGCTTATGTGATGTGGACTGTCCTGGCTGACTTGGGGACCTGCTTCCAGCCTTTCAATCCATAGCCCTAGGATCTGACACCTGAACCAAAGAGACAGAAGTAGGTATAGTGATGACATCAGTCATATCTGAGGAGGCCTATGGATTTGGTAAGGCAGAAAACTTCTTCAGATCAGACAGAGTTGGAGCCAAAGATTTCTTAGACTGAGTCTTAGGCTCCAAGGGGTCTTTTGGGGAGGTCTATATTATAACATCGAAGTCTTAAAACTTTGAATGTTATAATATTGAATCCTATGCACTGAACACTGAAAATAGCGAAGCTGCAAAATATCGAATACTTTCCTAGGGAAAGTATTCAGTGGGCCATTTCTGCAGCTTTGCTATTTCCTCAACTGTGGAGCGAAGGTTACGGATCGGGTTAAGGTAAGTGTGCAAATGAAGGTGAGTGTGCCATTGGGACCTTAGGGTTAGGGAGTGGGTAAGGTGAGTGTGCAATAGTTACGGACCTTAGGGTTAGGGTTGGGTTAAAGTAAGTGGATAGCTAGTAGTGTATGTATGGTTTAGTGTAGGGTTTTGTGAAGTGTATGTGTGTGGATTATTTATTTTGGTGTGCTTGTGTTGTGTGTATGTTTGTCGGAACAGCAATTTTTTTCCCTGGGAAAAAATTCACTATTCTGAGTGTTCGATGTTATGGTCTTTCGATCAAAATAGTTCGATATTATAACATTCAAAGTTTTAAGACTTCGATGTTATAATATAGACCCTCTTTTTGGGAGGCAGTGAGAGAACTCTTCTTAGGCTCCTTGGAGGAGGAAGATGAAGCCATGAAGAGGGAAATGACCCTCAGAAGGTGAGGAAGGATGTAGACCCCCTCAAGATCAACTTATTGCACCCATCCAACAGTGCACATGGATTAAAAGAAGAACATATATCATAAGAGGCTTTAAGATGATAAATGCCCAAACAATAGATGCACTCCTTGTGGGAATCTTGACTGGGGATCATGTGTCCACAAGAAGTGCATCTCTTGAAAGCAGGAGAAGGCTTGTCTGACACAATGGACACGCAACAACAGTGGCCAAAGCCTGCCAAAAAGAGAAAGCCAAAAACCTGCTGTAAAACTTAACAGCAATCAAATGGAAGCAGTAATTAATTAAAACTATCACACACATGCAACTTTTTTTTGTAAGGAAAGACTGTAAGGCAGAGTATACAGCTAAAGTAAGCACACACACACACACACACACACACACACACACGCACGCACGCACGCACGCACACACACACACACACACGCACGCACGCACGCACACACACACACACACACACACACACACACACACACACACACACACACACACACACACACACACACACACCAACTGTAAACCACTAAGAGGAGAAGCACACAGCAGAAAAGAAAGAAACTCTAAAGACCTAACCTTTGTGCTTCAGACTATAAAATTACCAAGACACACTGTAACTAGCAATAATGAGGGAGGTGCACACTAGTTAATACCAAAAACCTATGAAAGGGTACGATTTCTCGAGAGACTGGATCTTCTGTCTGTCTTCTGAGCATGGCAAACAAGATCTGAGATGCTTGGGTGGGTGTAGTGCATTATGGGTAGAGGGAGGAGCGTGAGAGTCAGATCCAAGTCTGGAAGATGTGGCTGAGCCGGATACAAAGTTCAGATCTGAGACCCTACTGTAAGGAGGAATGAAGAGGACAACATCAGATTTACCTGTTTCATTTCTTTCCCATTTTAGCTGTTAATATTATATCATCAGCATAAGACATAATAATAGGATATGAAATCCCCATTTCCTGTACACATTTACTTTTTTCCATTTCTTCATTTATTCCTTTTACTACACAATTCAGAACCATTACAAAGTAGGGTCCTTTATTTATATGCAAAAATAACTCTTATTTACAAAATATTTACATATTTACAAATATTTTCATATGTACAAATATATAAATATACAAACCTGTTTACAAATATTCATAATTTTCTTTACAATCATGATAAAATGTATTTATTTCCAATTATTATAATGTCATCTGCATATGTTAACAAAACTGGAATTCATAACCCTTCAGGTGTTATATAACCCGCCTCCTTAATTTTGCAACTTATTTCACATACTATCACATTTATAACTAATGTGAAGAGTATACAAGTCATTGGATATTTCTGTCTTATATCACTCTTCATATATGCCTCTTGGCTTAACTAACCATTTACAAGTATTTTACTTTATTATTACTACTATATGCTGACATACATAATTTCCAAACTTTCTCACTTATATTCTTTAATTATTACCTATAAGATTCATGTCCAATTGTGTCAAATGCCTCCTATCATGATTTTCACTTCTTTGATGTTCATATCTACAATTTCTCTATCGTTAATAATTCTTAATATCATCTACAATTTTGCTATCATTAATAATGCTTAACAACCCTTCCCCTTTATATTATATATGCGATCTTCCATATTTTCCATTTTACTTTCAAATCTATTTTGTGTTATTTTCATGAAGATCTTATAATCATTATTAGTCAATACTATTGGTCTCCAGTTTTTAATTCTCTATTTTCCTTCTTCCATATCTTCTTCTTTCGGCTTTTCCCAGTTAGTGGTCGCCACAGCGGAACACCTGTCCGCTCATGATTGGCAGTGGAGTTTTTTATGGTGTCAAGTTGCCAGCCCAGCGCCCAACCTTCCACAGAAGGCACACACCCACACCTAGGGCCAATTTAGAGTGTCCAATCCACCTACAGCATGTCTTTGGGGTGTGGGAGGAAACTGGAGTACCCGGAGGAAACCCACGTGACCACAGGGAGGACATGCAGACTCCACACAGAAGGCACCCCAGCCGAGGATCGAACCAGAGAACCTCTTGCTGTGAGGCGACAACGTTAACCGCTGCACCACCATGGCCACCCATTTTCCTTCTTCCATATGAATTTAAGTATTCCATTACATAATTCTTTATACTTAAAACCTTTATTTAACCTTTCATTCAAAATCTTTTAGCAAATCTTTTCCAATCCCTTAAAAGTTTTATACATTTCATACCCTGTTCTATCTTGGCCTGCAGCCAAATCTATATTTACTTATCCTAATACTTTATCTGGCTCATTTAAAGACATCTCCTTTTTCTGTTAACATTTTTACTTTCCATGTTTTTTCACTGCCTTCTTTTTTCTTTAAACATTTCTTGTACATATTGTACTACACTATTCATAATCTTTTTCCTGATTTTTTTATTTCTCCTTTTACATTTTTTATTTCTGTCATTACACTACAATCTTCCTTTACTAATCTAAGTAACTCAATAATTCTCTTTTTTCCTTGTAAAATATCTTTGTTTATATAACAATTCTTGTATTTTTTCTTGATTTCTTTCATATTATTCTTTTTCTTTGTCAAAGTAATTTCGATTATGTTCTAAACTTTCCAATGCATCATTATATATTCTTTTTTTTATTTTTCTTTCTCTACTTTTCTCACATCACACTTCTACTGTAAAAACATTTTTATATTTTCCTTGAATATCATCCACCATTCAGACCAATTTTTATAAAATGTAACAGTAGTATGATCTTTCCATAATTGTATCACAAATCTATTTTCTTCTTTATGCAATGCTTTCTCAATTATCTTTTTATTAATTTGTGAATTTTTATACCTTCCTTGTTTTCTTTTATCTCTAGCCATATTACAAGCTGATCAGAAAATCCTGTTTCAACTACCTCCCCTTCTCCTGTAATTAAACCTTCGGATACTATAACAATCTATTTCAGTTCTATGCATACCCCTTTGGTAAGGCCATGCATTTTTGTCACAATGTTTTAATTTCCCCTTCTTATTACTTCAACAGTTTCTTTTCTTTCTATGCTTGCCTCTTAATTCACAATTAAAGTAATATGTTATTATAATATTCATATTTATCATTACATAGTCTAAAATCTGATGAAATAAGCTTTCCCTTTCTTTACAGTTAGTATAAGCATATACTGTTATAATTCTGTATACCTGTTATTTTCATTTTAAATCTACAATGGAAATTCTTCCCATTTTTGCTAAAGTTATATCTAAAATCTTTTCTGCATTTGTAGAGAGTACAGCTATGCCAGAACATCATTTCCCAAATTCCATATTATCTTTCCTCCCCATAGTTTCTCTGTTTGTAATCTTTATTCATTTGTTAAAATATTGTGCCTTCTAATATAATTGCATCTATATCACATGTATTACACCAATCCAACATTCTTATTTTCCTTACTATATTGTTAATACTATTCACATTTACGGAAAGCACTAAACTTTTCATTTCCCCTTTTCCTTAGATTTATAGTTTCCTAATTTCATAGCTAATTACTAGGCTAGCTTTATTAGCAGGTTGTTCTAAGCTTAACCAATTTCCTTTCCAAAGATGAGAATCAAACACTGTACTTTGTGTCTGGGAGTCAAGCACCTTAACCATTATACCAAGGCCCAATCTTTAGCTTTATATATTCGTTTTCATCCATTGTACTTATCCATTTAAATTTTCTTTTTCTGTCTTTTACCCTTTTACCAACATAATATTTGTTTTCCCTTTTACTTCATCCCAGTTTATGCCTTCTTCATCATTTAGTTCAGAACTTTTTTCTATATTGTGTAATATTTTTTTCTCATCTAATTTTTATTCTGTTTCTACTACTTCTAAAATTTCTTCTCTTTGCTCATTTTTCTTCCCTTTCTTTTTCTTTTTCCTTACTGTTATTTTCATTTCTGTGATCCATCCATGTATGTCCAATTGTATTACATTTATAATATTTCAATTCACATTGTTTGCATCATCTCCCATTTCTCCACAAATACATTTTCTTTTGTCACAGTTACTTATTAAATGCCCTTCTTTTCTACAAAGGAAACATGTTTGGGTTATCCCCAGTATTTTACAACATCCCTATTCCCCTCCACATTTATCATGCTTGATATATGTATAGTTTTTCTCTTACTATTTTTAACACAATATTACAATCCCAGCCATCAGTCCATAAACCCTTTTTGTCATAAACTTTTGTAATGCCCAGTGCTGCTTTACATAAAGGTTTCAAATGTCCTTTCAAAGTCTCTCTACCTTTGTTCAAAACTGTACATGAATCTTCTTTTTTGTTTCCCTGTTATATGCTTTTATCACATAAAGATTCCATGGGTTACAGTCTTAGTTTTTTTCATTGGAAACATTTCTTGGAGAATATGAAAAAATAATGTCAAATACAATGTCACAAAATGTCTCTTCGTTAATAAGTGCTCTTACTTCATGAAGTTTTACACCCAAATGAGCTATTCAATTGTCTCACACTTCATACCTGTTCATTTATTTGTCTTCTTTACTTTGAATCCTTACCACATACTTCCATTTCTCATTTTCTTCTGCCTTTTCTGTTACACCATTTTTGCTGTCTCTGCGTATGTTGTCTTTTCCATCTCACCCCTATTCTTCAGGATTGTCTCTGCAGCCTCCTTTTGTATTTTCTCCATAATGTCCCACAGGAAACATCTCCTTTATTTTCTGGCTCACTCTGACCACCATTCATTAAGTAAATCATCCCACAACCCTCCTGACTGGAGGGTTGTAATTATACACACTCATTTTCTGAGTCATCTCCATCAAACAGGCTTCTTTGAAACATTTCCTCTGAATCCTGCACACATTCTGTGGTCTTGATATTTGCTTTCTTCTTCATTTCTTTTACTACTACATCATATCCTTCTCTCTCCATCCGCCTCCCTATTTCTCAGGGTCACTTCTGTGCCTGGACCAGAAACTGGAAGTACTCCTTCATAATGGTTCCCACTCACAACAATGGTGAGTAGTTTTTTTTTATTTGTATACATATATGTTGTTCATATTTTTATATATTTACAATATTTACATATTTTAACATTCAATATATTGATGTTTCCATTTTAAGTATTTCTTCCGCTCTCTAACCAGCAACCAAAACCATATTTTCTGAGTATTTTTGTCAATGTCCATTTTCCATTATATCTAATTTCATTAGGTCTTTCATTCCATATAGTCCATGTTACATAGAATATGATTCTGTTCATTTTCTTAGCAAGTCCATGTTTAACATTTGAAAATTTAAATAACTTTTAATCAAATCATGTTTACATACTTCTTTCCATAGTTTTTGAATTTTCTCACATTTTAAAAAAAAAACATGTTCTGTAGTTTCCCGTTCTTTACATTTATTACATATTCTATCTTGTTTTCTCCCACTGGTAATTTTCCTATGGAAACCCCCATAAAAAGTCATTGCATTTTTTAATTTTTTTTTATAATTTCTGTATCTCATCATTCTTGCTTTCTTCTTATCTATCTCTAACTCTTTACATGGATCCACCAAATAAAATTATATCATAATGTTACCATACTGTTCTGTTCTGTTTTTTCTATCACATTCTTTTTTAATTTCCACGGTATACTTTTACTGTAAAATTCTTTCATTTCATTAATAACACTTACTTATTTTTTTCATTTCCATTTCTTTCCAAATTTCTCTATATTTAAAATACATTGTTTTAGTACATTATACATGCTTAAAGGGGCTGCATGCACAGTTGGACTTATCACCTCCAGTCCCCCTTGTTCAGCTTTCATATATAAAATTCCCCTCTTAACCGGGATCAATCTTGATGCCCTCAAAAATGGAAAAAATGTCTGCATAATTTCTTTTTTATATTTCGCTGGCATCATATAAACATTTGCAATATAAGCTATTTTACCTATTATTATGGTGTTTATGAAATCTGCTTTCTTTTTGTATGAAAACCTATATGTCTTCCAGAATGTGATCATGTCTTTGATTCCTTTAATAACTTTATCCCATTGTTCATGTCTGTATTCTATCCTTCCAAATACTATTCCTAAAATATCTGTACTCTTTTCATTATATTCCACACCTCCTATAATACCTTCATACCCAAATCCTTTGCTTTTCTTTTTATGCTTAAACCAATTTTCTTCAGCCGTGTACTCAAGCTTTCATTAATTTTTTCCATCCAGGCTTTATTTTTTGTTATTACTACAATATCAGAGTAAGTATACATTATTGGTAACTGTATCTCCTCCATCATTCTATATCCTGTCTTGCTTGACATTTTATTAATTTCCATTGCTACTGTGTTCATGATTATAGCAAAGATCATGCTGCTTGCAGGTCATCCTTGTTTTATGCATTTCATTTCACATTTCTTTGCATTATGACCTGCCTGACCATGTAATTAACATCTTTTTTGTCACATTCATTAATTAAGTAATTACTTTTTCCACAAAAATAACAAGCCTTTTGTTGTCCTCTGTACCTCAAAAAACTTCTGTTGCCATGTACATTAATAATACTAGACGTGTATCACATTGTCATTTTCCATTTTTAAAATTATTCCACATTCCCAACCCCTAGATCATAATCCTCTTTCATGATAGATTTTAGTAATGTCCACCACATCTTTACATATTGTCAGCAAATATTCTCTCAGTTTTTTTTATCCCACTGAATCAAGATTCTTTTTTGTTTGCCTGGAAAAGGCTTGCACAACATATTCTGACCATGGAACATCTGCTTTCTTTTTTCATAGGCCCCCAAAAAAGTTTTCCATAGCCTGACAAGTTTCAAAAAACAAGTCACAAAAAGTTTCTTTGCTAATTAAAATGAAAGCTCTTACATCTTCAGCTTTTACTCCCAGAGGTGCAATAACATTGTCCCATACATCATATCTGTCCAGGCATTTTTCTTTTTTACTTCTCACCCAAACAACATATATTTTCTTTACTTCCTTCATCTCTGTCTTCTCCTTAGCTTCTTCTTCCACTGTTTGAGCATAGGATTTTTTTCTGAAACCTTCTCTGGCTCTTTTTTCCCCTCTTCTGTTTTTTTCCATAATGTCACTCCAGGATATAGCAGTTCCACTTGCTAGCTCATTCTGGTTAACTAGCTCCTCCAGATACTCATCCCACAACCCTTCTGACTGGAGGGGTGAAATACATTTTTCTGCCATTTCTGCCTTTTCAAACAGGTTTTTCTGGAAACTGTCTTCTGAATCCATCTCCACTACTGCATTTAGCTCCATCTCCTTCCCGATCTCCACACCATCAGTAGACAACATTTTCTCTGCTACCACATCACCTGAAAACATTTCTGGTAGTGATTCTATCATTTTTCTTCATTTTTAACACATTTAACATCCAAATTGCCTTGGCTCTCAGCAGCCATGTTTCTCTTTGTTTCCCCTGGCTGCCTCCGTGCCTGGACAGGAATAGGAAGCCAGGATGTATAACCCCCAATCCCTTAACCCCTACTGCAAAGAATAGGGGAAGTTCTCTAATGATATGGCCAAATTTCCCCTAGTAGTATAAATATCATCTCATGTCTCCCACGAAAAGAGGCCACTAGCCTAGTAGGATTAACCTGGTCAGCAAAGGAAAAATACAATAAAAAAGTAAAAATAATCTTGTATGGGCATTTCTTTATGTATCTGTGCCAAATGAATACACACAGCAAACAAAGAAATACTGCATTATATCTAAACTGCCTAGAAACAATGGTTAAGCGTGGCACTGGACTATCATAATAATAAACAGCAAGGAGAACTAATCCTATCATGTCTTGATCTTAGCCTGCACTATAAGAAAATCTGTTCTAATGTGTCCTAGGATTCCTGAGGTGTCCTGGCAAACAAACCTGGCTCAGACACTGCTTCTTGACTTAAAATAATTAGTTCATTAAACTGGACAATTTAATTCCATACAGGAACTGACCAGGGCCCTACTTCTTGGTATATCAGTCAGTTTTAAATCAGTGGCCATCACAATATGCCAACACAAGCTACCTGTTAAGAGACTGTATATGGCATAATCAGTGTCTTCCCATTGGGTTATTTTCCCACACCTCTAACAAGGCACCACATGCTTAACCAATTGTTAAAGTTATCAGCTTTGTAAAGCATTTGATATTAAGCTTAGATGAAAACATAATTTTGCTAAAAATAGTTGTATTGCTTCATTGTTCTTTTCTGTGTTTAGTCAAAGGCACATCTGCTCAAAGAGCTGCCAGTTTATGCAGAGGACGGTACCACCACAGGTCATCTAACTGGAGCTGCACAATGTTTGGTGACTTTTGCCAGAGGTCTGGATATATTCTGCTGAAATCCAAAGCATCCACTGCTAAAACTGAAAAAATAAGTACTTTTTGAGTTTCTTAACACCTTGCTGATTGTAGTTTATCATTTTGCTGCCTCATTTTGCTGATTTTTATTGTATTTTCTGTACTTTAAAAAGTAACTAGTACATAGCATAGACTAGATTAAGATCTGATGAGTCTAGACTGTATTGTTATGAGCACTATTCCAGCCATCTTACATTAGGAAGGCCCTGTCTGCACCCTTGTGGCAGAAGTATGTAGTCTGAGCCTCATCTGAATTGGAAATTACTGGAGAAAAGCTCATTGTGTACTTTCACATTGGTGTTTAGCTCAAAAATGTTTAAATCCAATTGTATTTAAGCCTCGTACTTGCACAGGTGTACCCTCTTTTAACCGGAGTTGCTCAATGTTTGGCGAATTTTGCCAGAGGCCTGGAGAGATTCCGCTGAAATCCAAAGCATCCACTGCTAAAGCTGAAAACATAGGTACCTTGTGAGTTTGCAGCTTGCTGACTGTATTCTATCATTGTGCTGCTTCATTTGGCTGATTTTACTGTATTTTTCTGCACCTTAAAAAAGCTGCTCTATGGCTTTAAGTAGTTAGTACACAGCATAGACTAGATTCAGATCTGATGAATCTAGACTGTGTTGTTACACTTGAGCACTATTCCAGCCAACTAAAATTGAGAGGGCCTTGTCTGCACCCTTGTGGCAGAAGTGTGTAGTCTAAGCCTCATCAGAGTTGGTTAGTGAAGGAAAGCTCATTGTGTGATTTTCCATTGGTACTTTAGCTTGAAAGTGTTTAATTTCACCTGGTTTTTAAGCCTCACTTTTGCATGTAGCTGCATGCTGCTCAAAGGGGATCAGCAGTGCCCTATATAGATGCAAATGCCTTGAAAGACAATTTTCTTATAGACTTCTGTTGGTGAACCCTCCCATGCTTCCCTGCTGGATTACAGGAAACTCAGTTGTGCACTCAGAACCGTTGTCATAGATTTCAACCATAGCCTTTAATAGAATAAGCCCCTTTGTTAATCCTACAGCAAAATGTGGTCAAACTAGCCCACTCCTCAGTAGTAGTTACGGTAAAAACCTGCCATAATGGATGGTCAGTTTCCAACTATTTCTCTGACCAGCTTGATTGACATGGGCATTCTTAAGCAATGTAGTAATTACTTCATGTAAACTGACGACCACTTACTCTTTTAAACAAACAAATACAATATGTGAGAGATGTAATTACACTATGAATTTGGAATCAATTCTCTCACGTAACAACAAACTGGACATCAGACATGTTGTTAACACACACACACAGACACACATCACCTCTCACACAAAATGAAGCCACAACACAAATCCACATATGTTTAGGTACTCTATAGAAGCCTATGAAAAGATCAGTGGCCTCCTAAGGGCAAACCACATGCACACACTGCAAAGTAAATAGAATCCACTACACATAACACACACACCAGTGTCTTAGCAAATAAGACCATAAGGCAAAATACCTCAAAACCAAATGTCCTGGTCATAGGCAACTCAGTAGTGAGACACACAGATGTTCCCCTCACCAGGCTGGACAAGGAGAAGGTCAAAGTCAGCTGCCTTTCAGGTGCTAGGATTCATCAAATCACACATGCACTCAAGTCACTCAGCAACAATTACTGCTATGACTCTGTCATGGTAGGGTGAATGACTTGAGATGTACCTATCTGGATTATATGAAGAGAGACATAACTAAACTCTCAGATTATGTGTCCCAGGCAGGTTTGTCCCTAGTCCTAAGCAGCATTCTATCTTCACCCAGGATGATGCCAACAGTATAGACAAAAAATGACAGACTTCAACAATTGGCTTAACTTCTAGTGTCAGTCCAGGGGGATCCAGTATCTGTCAGCCTGAGAAGACATGGTTAACTGACCATGTGCTTTGCCAGAGATGGTCTTCACCTGTGTCCCCTAGGTTTTTGGATACTGGCAAAGGAGCTTGCCTTCCTCATGGTGTCTTTTTATTCAATGTCAAAACAACAAAATTTCCAATGTAAAAAAATCCACCCAAGACAAACTCAAGGTTATGCTGCTTAATGCTAGGGGCCTAAACAGAAAACTGCACTCCCTAGAAGCACTCATCACCTTGGAAGATGCTGACATCTATGCAGTCACTGAGACATGGTTTAAGACTGCAGAGACCACCCGGCTGTGCAAGGCTACAGTGCCTTCCACACATTCAGACCCCAAAATGAGTGTGAAAGAACAAAAGGTGGAAGTGTATCCATCTTCATTAAAGCCAAATACACCTCAAGACTGGTTAAACAGTATGACTCTCTTCAGCTACTAAAGGTCCAACTAACTATACTTAAAGCACCCTACCACATCATTGCTAGCTAAAGGTTCCCTACCATGAATCTTGCAAGAGTAGCACATTGCCTACCTGGATTTACTTGAGTCACTCACTATACAGCCAAACACTTTGGTCATGGGAGATTTCAACTATCCTTCCATTGACTGGGTGACATACACAAGCACAAACATGTTCACCCTGTGGTTCTTGGACTCTGACAATAGAAATGCCCTTTAACAGCTAGTTTGTACCAGCACAAGGGGATCAAATGTCCTAGATTTAGTACTCACCAACTTGGGTGGATTCACTGCACTACCCCTTGTGTGTTGCCTTCCCTAGTAAGGTCAGACCTTAAATCTGTCCCATCTGAAGTAACAATCAGACTTGATATCCCTACAGGAGGAAAAAAACTGAAAATTTTCTCCAAAGCAAACTACAGCCTACCAGGTAATGGTATAAAAAGTTTCAAACGCCCTGCTAACATAGCCAGCAATGATTCCTATGCAGAGGAGTACACAAATGCTCTGTATAGCCACCTAAACAACTGTATAGACTTGGCTGTATCTGACCGGATAAAAAACAAAAAAACAGGCCACCCTGGTGGACTTCAACTATAACCAGGTTATATAACAAAAGGTAGAAACTGATGTCTAAGAACTAGAGGGAATTTACTCAGCAGAAGAAGAATACCCTCCACAACTTGAACAAGCAAATCCGATATTTTGTAAAGTCCTCTAAAGCTAGTTATGAATGTAAATTAGCATCCCCAGATAAGGATAATCATAAGGCATTCTTTAGCCATGTCTGAAATCTAAAAGGGAATGCCCAACTATGTGCCGAACTTATAATGGACAGTACCTCTCATACTGAACCTGAGGAAATTGCCAACCTGCAAATTTACTTATTTGGTGCAAACTTCACCTCCCTGTCCCCACCAGCCATACCCCAAAGCATGCCTGATACTAGTTCTCCATCTAGTATCTACAAAGAGGAGGTCATATCCTTGCTCTCCAAGGCCAAAAACATGGCCTCTATGGGACCAGATAACATCCCAGGCTGCTTACTAAACAATCTAAAACAAGACCTAGTGGAACCACCTGCCACTTACTTTAACCTCAGTCTGAGCACTGGCTTTGTTCCATCAGAATGGAGAACAGCAGTAGTAATCCCCTTGCACAAAGGGGGTCCATCAACCAACTCTGGGAACTATAGACCCATAAGCCTAACCATCCTTATCTGCAACACCATGGAAAGAATCATCATGGATCTTATCAACAAGGACATAGGTGACCTTCAAAATCTTGACCCAACCCAGTTTGGCTTTGTTAAGGGTAGATCATGCTTATTGAACCTGGTGGACTTCTTTGAGAATGTCACCAAAGCCACAGATGAAGGCAAAGCAGTACATATGGCCTATCTGGACTTGGCTAAGGTTTTTGACACAATCCCCCACTCAGGTATCATTGAGAAACTCTCCCAGCTGAGGATTAACCCATAAGTCACTAGATGGCTCATCAAGTGGCTCACCAACAGAACACATACTGCCAAAGTTGGGGATTCCACCTCTTCTAGTAGTCCAGTTACCAGTGGCATAACACAAGAATCTGTGCTGGGTCCTCTACTGTTTGGAATCTATTTCACAGATGTCCAAGTGAAAGCAGATGGTCTGTGGCTTACCAGGTTTGCTGATGATTGTAAACTGAGTGCAGTCATTAAGTCTCTGAACTAAGTTAACATATTATAAAAGGGGCTAACACAGACAAATGATTGGTGCCAAAGCCATGGACTAAAACCTAAAGCAAAAAAGTGCATTATTATTCTCTTTGGCAAAGAGAAAGTCCCTGCAAATTACAATATTGATAGCACCCCCCTAAGCTCAAACCCCGTTGTGTGAGATTTGGGAACACAGGTTGATAGCAATCCAAACTTCAATCACTATAAGTCCACATCTCATAAGTAAGGGCATGGCATCCAAGACTAAGAATGTTAAAACTCCTCTGTACTCGACCCTCATCAGACCATTTCTAGAGGCCAATGCTCTCTTTTGCATGTGGCTCACCAGACATCTGCAGCAGCTGTAGGGACTACAGAGGTTTCTCACCAAGAAAATTTAGGGACTCCAAAACATAACAAAAAATGCAGAGCCAGCAAACCGTGACAGAAAAGTTTATTGTTATAAAATAGGAGAACAAAACAGACCGGTTTCAGCTGTAGGTTTATCAAGCCTTCATCAGTGTAGTAAATTCTAGTTGCAACCATTCTCCTTTTATATTGTATCACCACTAGAGGCTGAATAAGAGAATTGCTTCCATTAACACGTCATTAGAAATATTCATTAAGTCCTGGTGAGAATAAAGCACCCAGTTTGATGATCCATTTTTTCTCTTTGTTGTTCAATAATTGATGCCAACCTGATTTATTATTTCTGTTACCCTGTATTTTGTCAATAATCATAAAATTAAAGACTGCATTATGATGTTGCTCAGTGTGTTTTTATAAAGCATTTGTTGGTTTCCTGACTCTGATATCACTTATGTGTTCCAAAATTCTGAATTTAACTGGTCTTGAGGTCTGTCCCACATAAAAGGCAGAACAACTGCAAGTGGCCATATAAATGAGCCAATCTGACTGACAATTTGCAAAGAATGAGATACTGAACACTTGCCCAGTATTTTTGCTAGTAAACTCTCAAGTCTTCAACATCCTTTTACAGTGAGGACAGTGACCACATGGAAAACAACCTTGCAAAACCCCACCCTCTAGTGTTGTCTGTATTGAATGCATATCAGATGTATGCACATATTTATAATGATTCATGTATGAGCCAAGATTTTTGCCCCTTCTAAAAGAAAAATGACATGTATCCTCTAAACTTTCACATAGTCTGGTATCTGCTAATAACATATTCCAGTGCCTGCAGTCGCTGTTGAGTAAGATATCCGTATTTCTTCCATAAGTAGTGATTAATCTGACTTGTGAATTGTTATCTGATATTTTGTCCCTATACTGAAGTAAGTTGGTCCTATCCTGATTGGATGCCAAAACATAACCTTCATGGAAAGACTGAAAGCCCTGTTATTGTACTCTGTTTCCTACAGGCTGCTGACAGGCAAGATGTGCCTGGTCTACAGAGCTGTCTCTGACCCTGCCCTAATGGAAATTCTGTACATCCGCAAATCAAATGGGACAAGAGTCACTCACTCCAGAGATCTCAACCTAGCCTGTGACATTAACAAAACATGCTGGGGAGACAGATATATCTCCCAGAGATTTCTGTTCCTCTGGAATAAACTCCCAATTCACGTGAAGCACAGCTCCTCAATAACCCTATATAAGTTCAACCTAGACAATTGGATGGGAGATCGTAAATTCACCCCAAGGGTGGCATCTATGTTCCTCATGGACAGGGGCAGTCGGTGCTGATCATAGATTCTCCCTGTGAATAATGACCATCTAACCAAGGTCAATTAGGGAACACAGGTATAACATGACTAGGCTTGTAAAGGTCCTAGGTTCATTAGCCCAGTAACCTCCTATGAACCCCAAGCTTTGGGTATACTACTGCTGCAGTGCTGAACTACAGACAATATATGTGGATGCCTTCCCCTAGTAAACAATATTTTGAAGGCTCATAGGCACTACAGACTCAGGGTCAAAAATGATCTCTTTGGGTCTCTAAAAAAGGAATATATCCTACTTGTTTAGTTTTACTATTGTGAACTCCCTGCCAAGTAGAAAGGATCTTCTTTACTCTTCCCCCTGTATAACTTCTATGCATTTCTTTCTCCAATCTTTCCTATTAACTCTGTAATCCTTTCTTTGCTCACAGTTTTACATAGTGATATTTCCTATATGTTTCTTGTTTTTTCTGCTGCTAGTATACTTTGGATCAGCTCTTTCTCACTCTCTCTTTACCTGCCGTGTACCTCATAAACTTAGTTTTCTGCTGTTGTTTTCAGAGGAGACATGTTTCTGTTGCCTGTACCTCTTTTTCTCATTTACCCAGTCCTAGTTGTGCTCTTGCTGGTCAACTCTTGTCAATATGCCATTGATCTCATTCCTTATTCACTTTACTTGTAATTGTCCCTGCCGTTCTCTTTATTGGTTCTACCTTCTGTCTTATCTTTAACATCTTAGTGTCTGTTGTTTGTATTCTGTCCACAACCCTGTACTCTGCTGTTAGTCTTTCTGGGACTTTTCTCTCCATACCATCACCCATCTCTTTCTTCAGTCTCCTTTTCTTCTTTTACCCGTGCCAGTAAGACAATTCTGCACTGTGCTTGTTCTCTGGATTTTACTTATTTTCAGTGTTACATAGATTGTTTTATTTGGGAATCATACTTACCAAAGTTGTCAGGTTTGGCCCTGGTATACTCCTCCACCCTGATCCAGTTCTTACCCACCCCTTCTTACTCTACACGTATGCTCTCTCTTTCTCTCTTTACCCAATCCAATTTATTCATCATAAAAACTAAACTCACCCTATTACCTTTCAGCCCTTCAACTAACAGATATCAACAAATCAACAATATAAACCTATCAACTAACCCCACCTCCACTGCAGTAAAATCCCTTACACAAAACCACTCCCACTAGACTTGTATACCTGCATCTACTCCAATAACACTTTCCCTCCCAAGAGAGTAACTTTAACTTGACCACTTTCTTCAATTTATACCATACTTAACACAACCCCATCTTCAATTTTACAGCCACCTTTTTTAATCCACTTACTCATCTAGCTATATACCATATCTGTTGTCTATAAGAATCTCTTACTTCCTGAACTCTCAGGAACAGGCCAAATTGCTGTCCTCCTTCCTACTGTCCCTTTATACTATCTCATCATCCTAATGTTTAGCCCACTAACATACTCTTATGACACTCACATTATTAATGATGTCTGCAGTCCTACTTTTTCTCCTTAGTAATCAGACATCTTACCACACTCCACTGTTATTACACCATCTACCCTAATCCCACTCCACTTAATTACTCCACCACTGGTACATGCCTGAAAGCACCAAACCTTTACTATACATCACTTTCATTTCTTCAGACTTAAGTATGTAACTGTGACTCACTCTGCCTAAAATCAAACTGAAAGCTAGATTAAAAACCAAGATGCTGCCTGCAGCATTGCTCCTTAAACCAAAAAGTATATCTATGTGGTGACATTCGCCTTAATGCTGGCCCATCTAATTTGATTTCAAACACAAACTGCTCATCCAGTACAACGCAATCCACAACTCAGCAAATACCAACTAACACCACTGGCTGTACAACACAAACTGCATCTAAACAAACTCTTGCCAACAGTACTTACTTGAAAGTGGTCAATATCAATATTTGCAGCATTCGCACTAAACTAGCAGAAGTCCATCCTTGGATAAGCTACCATTCCCTTGTTATATTAGCAGTCGCTGAAACTTGGGTAAAGCCATACCTTAAAGATGAAGACATTCTTCTGACTGGCTATAATATAATCAAGTCTGACTGAATAATAAAAAAGAAGAGCAGTGCTGCCAATATCTATCCCAAGTCCCTAAAAGATACACAGCACCACATACTATCCTGCAATTTAGAAACACTGAGCTCCTCATCACATTTCCCAAACTTAATACAAAGCCTGTGTATAATTGCTCTCTACATCATTCCTGGACAAAATACCACTGCACTATACTATACACCTCTGTGGCTTTATTTAACTTATTAACAACCCAACAAAGTAACTAAGCTTCTATATTAAACTGGATACTTACTTCCACCCCTACCAATTTTTCATCCTCAGGGATTCTTCCATATTGATCATTGTCCAACATCTGCTAACAGACTAAACACCCTTCTACCTAAGCCTCATGGGTACAACATAGTATGCAACCTATCAAGTTTCAATCCAAAAACTTTTACATCTGCATAATAAAGTTAGAAGTGGTCCATTTTGGAAAACTCTCCTACTGTTTGACGCCATTGCAAAATTGAATAATCTGTTTTTGAGCATACTTAATTAACAGAACCCTGTATAAGGAAAAAGAATCAAAGCCAACCCTGCCACGTCTACAAAAATTAGCCACAAAACTCATGCTTGGAAAACCTGGTCTCAACACAAAACACTGCAAAACTTCCAAGCCCACAAATACCTCAGTAACCTTACCGAAACCAAAATTACAGCCAGAAAAAATCCTATTCCATACTCCAAGACACCTAACAAAATAATCTAAAGTTTTTCTGGACATCCATTAAGCATTCGTTGTTCCCTGGGTAAAAGACCATCTCAGTGTATCACCTAAGAGCAATGCATCAACATTGAGTTCTTACTTCATTGATACTTTCACCACTCTTAATAAAAATAATTAATCTGCTAACTCAAATACCTGTCAACAACCAACCACTCAAACACTCACATTGCAGGCTGTATCAACCCACTCTATAATAAAATAAAACTACAAGTAAAACCCACTACTCTTGCTCTAGACAACTTTCCCACAGTACCTCAAATTGGTCACAGCTGCTATAGCCTTCTCTGTATCCATATTAATAAATGGATTCATCAGTGAGTCTATTGCCCCATCCCTTTGGAAAAAAATCATACATTCTCCCACTACATAAGGATAGAAACTTTCCTGATTTCTCAAACTTTAGGTCATTTGCAATACTTCCTCATTTGTCCAAAATCCTAGAAAAATGTGCCCACAGACAACTTCTCTAAAACCTCCTTGACCATCAGCTTCTCATCTCTACTCCGTATGGCTTTCACTCATGACACAGTGCTATCACTACTTTTCTCAACTTTGTCAACATATTAATCAAGCAAGAAACAATGGTAGCCTGGTTTCTGCCTTATTTCTTGACTTATCAAAAGCCTTAGATACTGTCTCTCATCCCAAACTATTACAACAGCTATCTTCTCTCAGTCTCTTACCCCCATCCCTACAATGGTTAACCAGTTACCTATTGGATTGACAACAATCACATGGCAAAATGCCCATTCATCTCTCCTACCAGTCCTTACTGAATTCCCCAAAGATTTATTCTTGATTTACAATCAAAATGTCAAACTTAATAATTTTCTAATCAAATCCTCTGTTTTTTGCAATTACCTCACAGGTAATGATATTGTTTCCTTATCTTATGAAGCAATTTTGTTAACTGTAGGTTTAAGGGTAGAAAAAATATTAAAATAATTTCTTTTTTGGTGACAAAATCACTAAAAATGACAAGAGATGGTTATTACATCACCATCATGAGCTTGCCTTTTCAATTCTCATTATATTAGGAAAGTTTGCAAGTATGCAGTGACATTTATATGGTCACATTCTGTTTTCTGTGCCCCTGTCATTACTGTTTATACCAACACAGGCCATATTTTTCTGCTTCTAACATGGCAGTTTGGACATTATGCTGGTCAACCAAAGTTTCTAGAGCAAGTTTCTCCTACTGTAATATTCTGATTTTGCTCATGCAGTATGGCATCTGTATAAATGTCTTGAATATTATTTATTCCTACACTGGTAAATGAGGATCAGTACTGGAATTTATATTAGAGTGAATAGTTTGTGCTACAGTATTACAAAATCCTGATACAGTAAAACTCTCAGTTAACCAGCATCCGTGGGGATTGGTAGATGCCGGATAACTGTAGTTTCTGGTTGCTTGAGCGTTACTATTAAAAATAGGCCTGACTAATACTGTACCCTATACTATTTGTTTGGTTTGACTTCTTCTTAGGTTGTTGAGAGAGGGTATGTATTCCTTTTTAAAACTCTAAAAATGTAAGGTATGTTTCTGGGGGGGAGGGTACAGAAAGAAGTGCAACACATGACAATTGTACTGTATTTCTTCGATTTTTTTTTTCTGGTTGCTTGAGTTTTGGCTGAAAGTTTACTGTATTATCTGAATTCCCTTACATTTTATTGCTTTTCCATTGTTACTTCTAAATTCACATGGTTGTGGCAAGACTGTGTTGCCTATATACTGTTAATGTGATTTGTTTGTTGTGTTGTGTTATAGTGTTAAGATAAATCATAACCTTCAAGAAAGCACAATTTATATCTACACTTTTATATTTCATCTTGTAAGGAGCTAGATTTCAATAGGGAGGTGTCACATGAGGAAGGAATGGTAGATTGGAAGATGGGGTACATACCACTGATATGTGCCTTAGAGTTTAACATCTTTTAATTATGTGTCAGACTTATGATGTTTAGCATTGTGTCTCCCAATTTACAGATCCACATCATGTTGTAGAAGAAGAACAGCATGATAAGGTACCATCACTGCAGTCTTCCCCTGCTGTGGCTCATGAGGGATATTCTGATAGAGGCACGGGTCGCTCACTGGACAGGGGTTAAATACTGTTACACCCATGATAGGCTATGATCACTGGGCCACTGGAGGGTTAGAGTCCATCTGGTAGTGCCTACATGGGATCATCAGCTGCAATGGTTGTGTGTAGGTAACCCTGAGTGGTATGACCCCTCCCCCCTTAGTATGTCCTACCAAACACATTGTGCCTAATTCAGCCCTCTTAAAGCCATTTATTTTCTAGTCTCTGAATGTCTATGTCCAGCATTTGTCATCCAGTCTTCTTTTGTGCAAAACCACCCATTTGTCTGTATGTTTCTGTATTTTATTTTTTTCTTAGTTTGTCTCTGCACAATCAGCTGTGTTGGTGTACTCGCATTGGCAATACAAATGTTACAAATGTTATCTTGAATAAGTATGTCCCATGTTTGAGTTGAGCCTCCCTTTGCCCACACACATGCTGTACACCTTGCTCCTGACCCTATAACGTATGTATAATACCTGTGTGCCCAGCTTTTTAGAATCTTACTGTGTTGGTTTCATGACAATTCTAGTTGGAACTGGAATGTGTTTGCTATGTAAATGAATCTATCCAACCTTGTATTTTTACTTGAACCTCAATATATTGAAGAACAGCTACCAATAACACATCGTGTTTGTACTAGTATGTGTTTTACCTTAAATGTTTTGTTACCTAATATCTGTGTTTAACATCCTACGTATCTAGCCTCTTTGTTTCTCTCTCCCTTCATGCAACCAGTTGCCCTACTTGCACGTAAGGCACTAAAACTGTGGAATTGCTCTGTCCTGTTGGCCAGCAACCTTTTACCACTAACTGCCGTCTTCACCCCAAACCAAGGATTTGCTTCTTCTCTCACCCTGTGAAACAGCCCCTCAAGGACAATACAACTGAAGAAAGTATGTGTTATACAAATTCTAACAACAGAAGTAACATTGTATAATTTATTGTAGCTCTTAAAGTATACTCCCCTGCTAGGGCGTCCAGCAGCCACTACCATCCTTTCCTTCTTCCTAGCCCACTTTCTCTCCTATACCCTTGTAAATACATAATATTATTCCCTCCTCCTCAAATTCCAATTCCAATACCTACTACCTCCTAAAGGGAACTATTGTAGCTAAATCAACATTGGCCACTAGGTGGCACCTTTGCCCTAAAACTATCTTTCTGTCTTGAAACTCTTCTCTCAGGAACATAGTATCTCCAGCTCATAGAGTTATAGTCCTACTCTATCCCTATATCTTCTTACTCTGTATCATTTAGCTATACTCCCTCTATCCCTACTATCAAGGCTAAAATCTTCCACCTTTCTCCACTTTACACTTACCTTAACAAACAGCTCTCCACTGATTGTTCTCCTAGGGCTCACTCCTTCTGTGGCTCTACCCACTCCGTTCGCCCTGCGGGCTCACTCCGCTCCTCTACCCTACCCCCAAATCTCACCCACCCCCAGTGCTTCTACATTTATACACACTAACCACACCCCCTTTCAGTACAAGCAATCACATAGACCAACCCTTTAAAGTGCTACAACCTACCTCCCACTATTCAATATCTATCAGCACCCATCCCTGTATACTTACCTACACACAATACTTCTACAATGTCACATAACACTACCTATATACACTTTAAACCCTTACTCCTACTATCACTCCTGCCTATTTTAGCTATACACTATCTACTTACTTTCTATGAATACCTCAACTACCTACACTTTCATAACCCCATGAAACAAACCTCCACACCAAAACTCATCATCCCTCATAGCCACAATTACACATCCTATCCATCAAAGTATTTATCATCCAAATTTCATAGGCTCACTCACATCACATACTACAGCCCTAGAGCTAGAAAACCCCAGAACCTAATATGTAAAGGTTTAATACTCACTCTGGCAATACAAGTCCACTCCCTAATTGATGGTTATATACACACAAACCCTGGCCCACATTCTACCACTACCATCAAGCCTAGCACCCCAAATTCTACCAATGCACATCTGGTCAACAGACCCTCCAGCTCTCTCCTGATAGCTCATCACAATATTCAAAGCATAAACAATAAAGTTGCTCACCTACACACCCTCATGGATGTACATTCATTTGACATCCTCTGCCTCTCTGAAACATGGCTTAAGCCAACCATACAAGATACTACAGTTATTCCTCCTGGTTACAGTATCCTGAGACTTGACTGTAACTCTAAGAAAGGTGGAGGAGTTGCAATCTTATATAAATCTGAATTACATGTCACCTCCATTAACTCAAAACCTCCCCTAACTAGCAATGCAGAAATTCTCATCTCCAAAGTTCAACTTAACAAATGTAAATCAATTTATATAATCTGTATTTACCTTCCCCCAGGCAACAATATCAACCCCTTAGAGGCTAAGTTGGCTGGCCACCACCTACCCACAAGAAACCATAATTCTTGGTGACTTTAATATAAACTGGATGTCTTGCACATCAGAACAGCCTTCTACCCACATCAACCTACATGGTTTTACACAAACCATTACAGCCCCCACTAGAACCAATAAACATAATAATAATAATGGCAGCACCCTAGATTGGATTCTCACAAACAGTCAAAACCAATCTTACAAAGTAGGGACCCTCCCAGAAGATATAAGTGATCACTCACTCACCTTCTTAATCAGGTGTAAGACTGATACCCCAAACCCAACCATATATAAGAAAATAAGATGTAATAAAAATTTTAACCCTGACAGCTTTCAAAAAGAACTTGTAGCTTGTGACTGGTCACCCCTGAAACACCTACCATTAGAAAAAGCCAGTAAATACTTTAACTCTAAATTTTTAACCATTCTAGACTAAGAAGTAGGTCTAAACTAGCCCCTTGGCTCTCCAAAACTACCAAACAAAAAATCCTCCATAGAAACAAACTCTGGACTAGCTGGAATACAACCAAAAACCTGGCGGATCAACTAAAATTTAGACAATTAAGAAACAAAACTAAAAAAAGTCATATTGTCAGATAAAAGAAACTTTTACTGCCACCTCCAACAAACCCACCAAAATAAACCACAAAAATTCTAGTCAGGTATAAATAAACTTTTGCACTCAGGTCGCTCAATCACACCCAGCCCCTCAGGCTCCAATCTCCATAGCCCTAACCAAATTGCCAATTCTTTTAACACTTTCTTCACAGATACCATTCAATCTTTGGCCAATCAGCTATCCCCTGACACTGCATCTCCTTCCAATATTATCCCTAACAGCCCCCCAATATTTCAATTCCAACCCGTTCCTACATCCTTTGTCTGCACCCTGATTAAGAAACTTAAACCCACCACCCTCTGTGCAGATCTACTACCTGCAGAATACCTGCAAAAAGCAGCCAAAGCTATAGCCTACCCCATATCCGTCCTCATTAACAGAACTATTTCTGAAGGAACTATTCCATCAATCTGGAAAATCTCACATGTCATCCCCCTGCATAAAGGTGGTAATTCCAAAGATGTTTCTAACTATAGGCCTATAGCCATATTATCCCCTCTGGCAAAAATTATGGAGAAGTGCATTCATAAACAACTATTAAACCACCTCCTAGAAAACAACCTACTAGCTACCTGCCAGCATGGATTCAGACCATTTCATAACACCTCTTCTGCTCTTCTTTCCTTCACAGATGTCATTAATAAAATCCATAATAACAATACTCTATCCTCAGCCCTCTTCATTGATCTGTCAAAAGCCTTTGACATGATCAATCAGCAGCTACTCATAAACATACTTAGAAGCTTCTCACTGGATCCACTTGCTATACAAAGGTTCCAATTTTATCTAAATAACAGGCAACAGGCTGAACTATGGGAGAATAACTTATCTTCCCAACTACCAATTGCCCTTGGGTGTCCCTCAAGGCTCCATATTGGGTCCTCTCCTCTTTTCTATGTTTACTAACGTCCTGCACTCGGTATTACCTCAAGCTACCTGTATCCAATATGCGAATGATTCCACACTAATATGCTCAGCGTCTTCACTATCACAACTTCAGTCCCTAACCCAAGACATGTTTAGCACAGTAGAGAATTGGCTTATTCAACAATGTCTCATCATGAACCAAAAAAAAAACAAAAATGCTACTATTTACTCCCACTCACAGAGCCCCCTCACTGCATTTTACTGTCACATCTAGCAATGGTGCAATCATATCTCCTGACTCTACTAAAAAACTACTCGGTGTACTAATTGATAACAACCTCACCTTCGAGCCGCATATTAACAACACTATAAAAACAGTAAACAAGAAACTAGGTTCCCTCTATAGGATCAAACCCTTTCTTACCCCATTAGCCAGGACCACCATTGCCCGGACCCACCTTATCTCAACCCTACTATATGCATCCCCTATCTTTAATAAACTATGCAAAAACAATCTGAACAAGTTGGCTAGCTCCTACAATAATATTGCCAGATTTGCAACTGGGTCTACCTATATAACTCATCATTGCAACAATCTAAATAAACTAGGATGGTTAGAATTGCCAAATCTTATTCTATCAAACCAGCTAAGTATTGCCCATAAGATACTGTTTCATCCTACAACTACTCCAGTGCTAACCTAATCACCCCCTACAATAACCTTAAGACCCTGCGCTCATCAAATAAAGTAATGGTAAAAATAAGTAAAACCAACAATCTGGCTGGAGACTTTCTATTCTCTAACACAGTGGGTAAAACCTGGAACTCCCTGCCTACTGATCTAACCTCCTTAGCGTCAACTACCCTATTTAAATCCAAACTCAAACCATACCTTAAATCGCACTGGCTATGCCCCTGTGCAAACCCAGACTAACTACCTCCACTGTCTCCAAACACTAATCTTCTCACTCACACAAACTAGTTATTCTTCTTTACTAACATTAATGTTTGTACAGCCTTTTTAAAGTTCAAATAGTGCTCGATTTCACTTAGCTTATATTTTGTTGTATGGATATCCATACATGTTATGTAGCTTGGAATGTTTTTTCCTTACTCTTAAGCTAATATGTAATATATTAGTATAATTTGCTAAATCTTAGTAATGTACTTATGTTATTGTGATTCTATTCTGAAGTGTGGAGCTTTTCTCCCCAGGCCTCCACTGAAAATGGACATATATCCAGTTGGACTAGCCCGGTCAACAAATGTAAAATAAAAAAAATAAAAATAAAAACATTATCCTACATCCTCATTCCATGCCCAGTCTTTCCTTGAATACAATATTCCTCATGGCTTTGCTTTCATTTAACGAAAATGGTCTATATCACTAAAAAGTACCCTACCTTCCCATTCTGTCCTAATACTGACCTATTTGCTCCCCTTATGTATTTTCCTATGCTTGCTGTTTCTCCTTTTCATACTGTCCATGCACCCCTTTTCTCCCTAACATAATAGTGGTAACAGTTAGTATGTGATTTTGGCTACATCTTAGGTTACTGTCTATTCATATACTGTACTTTGTAGCCTTTATTGGCACAAAGCACTGCACACTGGGATGGTCACATGACACTTTAGTTTGGAATTGTGCTGCTGGTATTACTTTATTGGGAACTGAATGTTTTATCCCTTCACTTTTCAAAAGATATTTTGTTGCATAGTTTTTTTTTAATTGATATACAACATCTTCAATAATGATCCATGGATGTTTTCAGTTGCTCTTTGGTATTTGGTAAGTGTGTTAGCACTACATGGCTACATTTCACATTTTCTCATTGTTCTACTATGCTGTTATAAAAGGACATTTAGCTGCACCTATCCCATTCTACTGCTACTGAGTACCAAATTACCATGCAAAGGTACTTTCTCCTGCAAGCTTTGTACAGCTGCACAGCACATCCTTTTGAATCCCATCCAAAAATAACTAAATGCAGGGACTAGTTTTGTTTTTTTTTTCTGTTTGATTATAGTTTGACTTTTCCCTGGCTGTTGAAAACTGGGTATAACAAATTGTTAAGTCTGTGCCACACTATGTTGTGATTAATTTCTGATAGCCTTTATGATATGCATCCATTACGTATTATACAAAATCACTAATTAACACCTGTTATATAGAGTTTAAGATGCTACCTGAGGCATTACCTACTTATTTTTATACTTTAAGGGGATTAAAATATACACCTCATAAGTCTCCCTTGAGATATTCTACTTTTATTTAGAAGTCTGTAGTACGGAGCTGTGGTTTTCTCAAAAACCTCTGTGTTAAGTTCATTCCATTCACTGTTGCTTGATCTGTTTTTAAGCAAAGAAAGTCAAGTTTAATTTCTGTTTTACATTGTTTGCATGCACTTGTTTTGAGGTTTTTGCTATTTGTTTGGGAAGTTTTACTTTGTTGCTATTTTCTATTGTTATAAATATTTTGATTTGCTTGAAAATAATTTTTCCAGGTAATAGATCAGTGGTATCTAACAGCATACCTTTATATATTTGTGGCAGCATGTTATGAATTCCAGTAGCTTTATAATTATTTGATAATTACTTTGTCAATTTTATGAAGACATCTCACTTAACATTTTCTGTTAAGTGACTATTTATACTATTTCTGATAAATGTGGGTATTTTCTGTTTTCTGCAGGTAGTTCATTGATTTTATAGAATTTGGAATAAAATGTTTTAAATTTTCCATTATATATTGTAGTCCTATATCTAATGTTTTGTTCATGAATTCATAATCCCTTTTTAGATGGTACTGCATAAACATCATTTTACATTCCTTTATAATCTTTTATAAGAATTTGGTGTAAAAGCAATCTTATTAGGAGGCACACATAAGAGAATTGGTATAACCTCCATCAGATCACTATTCCAACTAATCTCACTAGACCCAAAGGTATACCATGTGACAACTTAGTATAGCTCTCTCGCCAGTATATATATTATAAAACCATATTTAACACCCCTTTCTAAAAGTTAGAAAATATATAAATTGCTGCATTCATAACATTACACTAGAAAATTAACATTAACATTGTATACTAGGATGTCATAACATTTACCTCAAAATGAAAACAGTTTATACATACATTGATAAAATACATTTTAATACAACATTTCAGTCCTAGAGTCTTTTCCATCTCTGGGACAGCTCATATAAATGATTTCTTCAGTGGTTTAATATACCTGGAGAATTTAACAGGACTACTTATACTGGATATCTGGCCTTGCATTTGACAGAATTCCTGGAGAACTACAGCTTCATTCAGTAGCATCCATGTATGAGGCTTTCTGTGTTACTCTTGACTATCAATTTTTCATAGTCTTTTGGTGGTATTCAGAAATGTTTAACACCAAAGCAAATTGCTAATCACCATTAGCTGGTACTTTTTTAAATTTTACCTACTTTCATAGAATGTGGTTAAAGGTACTAGTTATTCATCTCAAATACATGCTTTTTGTACTTAAGTGCAAAAACATTTTTTAAGATCATGACCTAGTCATATTGTGTCACAGCAGGTAAATATAAAAAGCAACACTGCTCTGCATAAGTAGTAAACATTTTTAAATCCCCCTTCTGTCTTTTCATGGTAGAACTGGTTGTGACTCTCATGACTGCTCATCTTCTTTTACCTTTGACTTTGATATAGCTGTCTTATACAAATGCCTGTGATTTGTTTTACATAGTTTACCATCCTGGCTACAGACTACGTAGTGTCAGTGTTCTGCTACTTCACTGTCATCTGACATCAGTAATGTAGCTGAAGTAGGCAATATTCTTTTCAATCCTTTTCTCATTATCAACTGAGCTGCTGACAGACTGAGTATTTCAAAATGCCTCACATTTTGAAATAAGTGTTAACTTGGTGACAGATGTTTTTAGGCTTGGATTATCTAAAGATACATTAAATAAATATTTGTGCAAGTTGCATTTGTAAATAGTTGGTTTAATGGTTTAATTTGAATTTGTTTGGCATGGCAACAGCCACTGTATGGATTCTGGGCAGGTTACCAATTTATACGATCTACTTTGACACTCAGAAGTTTAGATTTTTCATTTTTGTTTTGTATTCTGCTACAAGACAAATTGTTAACCAGTGATACTTTCTAGGTTTGTAAAATCTGCAAAACTGTTATGTAAACATAAGTGTTAGCTATTTATTTCCTGCTTTAACTTTTTGTTGTCTATTTTCAAATCAGCATTAAAAAAACCCTTGAGACAAAACCATGGTCCATGGCTCTAAGAAATAAAGTAAGTTATTTAAATATTTGGTGCTGGTTTTATCTTCTCATCCTGTTTGTACTAACTTTCCATGCATTCCTTCATTTGGATTTATATATGTATACCCACAAACACATATATAATATATATATATATATATATATATATATAATACACATACAGTGTGTGTGTGTATATAAATATATATATATATATATATATATATATATATATATATATATAGATCTACTTTACAAGCTCAAAGTTTCAAAACAATAAGACTGAAGTTTTGTAACTTCAAATGTTTTGAATGGAGATCGCTGTACAGCATGGCATGGGAAACTGACCATTTTCCTCACTGTAGTACGATCTCAGAATTGGCATATTTATTTAGCAGGGGGTGTGGCAGGTGCGGGTGGCTTTGTAAAAACATAAAAAACATTTTTTTTGTTTTTATTTTTTTAATTACAATTTCGAAGTTTCAAAACTTTGATCTTATGATCTCAACCATTTGCATTTCGAAGTTTTGAAACTTCGAGCTTGCAAAGTAAATATAGGGTTCCCATTACCAGATTGCAGAAGCAGTTTGTCGAATGCGTCTTGATCAAATCGACAAGAGCGAAAAGGCAAAATAGCGAAGCAGCTTTTCATCAAATTCTTTCCCTGGGAAAGAATTTGTTTGGCAGCTTTCATTACTCTGCCATTTTCGGCACTGTAGTGCGATCTTGGAGTTGGTATATTTAAGTAGGGGGGTATAGGAGGCACAGCCCCCCACATTATGTAATGTTTTAAAGTTTTTTTTTTTAATTTCAGAACAGCTATTTTTTTTCCCTTGGAAAATAAATCGCTGTTCTGAGGTTTCAACGTTGTAAGCTTTCACTTACATAGGGTTGATTATTTATCGTTCGCTTTTCTAAGCGTGCGATAACGTAATATAGTATATATATACATATATATATATATATATATATATATAGCTTTATGTGTGTGTGTGTGTGTGTGTGTGTGTGTGTATATATATATATATATATATATATATATATATATATATATATATAGCTATAGATAGATATATAGATGTTGCTATAGATATGCAGATATAGTTATAGGTTCATAGGTTCATAGGTAGGTACTAGGCTATCGGCCCAAGGGCCTACGTAAGCCTAGCCAGCAAGGTTCCATAGCTTACGCCACCCAGGAAAGTTATTTTCCTGTACCGCTGTCCAGCAGAGACACAGAAGTGATCCCCGGGGTGTATTTCCTATTTCCCATCCACTCATCAAGATTTTTCTTGAAGAGTGCTAATGAAGAACTTTGCTTGACATAGATGGGTAGCTTGTTCCAGAGTATAGGAAGTCTCTGAGACAGGAATCTATCCCTCTAGTGTGTCCTGTTTATTGTGGTGACAAGGTTTAGGTCCCTAGAGTGTGTAGCTTGGAGGTATTGGGATTTCTTTAGGTGTAGCATGTCCAACAGCTCTGGGTTTGACATAGCTTTATATGTTAGGCAGAAATCACCTCGGAGTAGGCGATATGCTACAGAGTAAAGCTGGAGTTTTTTGAGGCGGTCTGTGTAGGGCATTTGTTTGAGGCCAGTAATCCACTTTGTGAGGTACTTCTGTGGCCTTTCGAGCTACTGCTGATGTCTTGTGAGGTACATTCCAAAAGGGGCGTTGTACTCTATAATGGGTCTAAAGAGTGTTGAGTAGAGGGGAACAATGACCTCTTTTTTCGTGGATGAGAACCCTTTTATGATGATGTGTGCCACGTAGAAGGACTTCCTGACTACTGTGACGATGTGACTATCAAAGGAGAGAAGACTGTCCACCTGGGTCCCAAGGTCTCTTATCACGCATTCAGTGTCAAGTAGATTGCTGCCTATGTGGTAATTCATGGGTACAGAGTTTTTACCAAAGGGGATGACACTGCACTTTTTGGCATTGAGCTTGAGGCCATGGCTCTGACACCAGGCATCTGTCTCAGTGAGGCCCTTCTGTAAGATGTCCACATCATTTGGGGACCTGACTATGGCTCCTAGTTTGCAGTCATCTGCGAACTTCATTCGTTCGTATCTCTATCTATCTATCTATCTATCTATCTATCTATCTATCTATCTATCTATCTATCTATCTATCTCTCTATCTAGCTATCTATCTATCTACCTCTGTCTTTCCATATATGTGTGTGTATATGAAAAAGGTAATGACAAAAAGAGGCATCGAGAGTGAGAGGCAAAAATGACTATCCTGACTATGTTTGATGGTAACTCTTGCAGGAACCTACATACATACTAAACATTTTCTAGCTATACCACTGTACCAGGGCTGGCACTGTTGACTAGGTGCAGAAACTCAAATGTCCTATTGGATGATGTGTATAGGGGTTGCAGTGGCACACCCCTAGACAAGGTTGGGGGAGCTGGAGCTACACTGACAGGATGGTGATGCTGGATATATAGGCCATGGACGCTGTGCCTGGGTGTGTCTCAGTGTGTCATAAGAGAAGCATCTGATGAGACAAAGATGTGATTCAGGAATATTCAGTAAAAAAAGGGCTCATTAAAATAATGAACTCACTAAGAGACTCAAAACCGTGTGGCAAAACAGTCATGACTATTGCTATGCTCTTTGCTCTGTGGAAGTTTGCATTAGAGCAACCTGTGGAGCTGATATCCTCAAAAGAAAGATGAAAGTCTACAAGCTATAGAAGCAGAACAAGTGGTAAGTGATTAGCGAATGGTATTTTTCTCTTTTTTGTACTCGGAAAGTATTAGTACTTATGTAGTCCCACATGCCTATGATTCCAGTTGTGTTTACCAGAGGCAGACAAGCAAGTGTTGCCAACACTGTCAGCTATCAGTAACAGCCAGTGTTTGGTAGTCACCATAATTTAGATTGCTATGCACCAGAGGATACCTCAGGGATAATGCACAAAGCCCAGTGGTATGTAACCAGCATGGGCATATGGTGGGGTGATGCATGGTCAAGATAATGAGATGCAACCCCCACTTTTTTATATATCCTCCCTGAGTCAGTGCTCATGGTGCATGATTGTGTCAGCATTCTTGCATTGGCAGGTACTAGATGGCAGCAGGCATGTTTTTTCAGGCAGATTGAACTGGGTATCTCCCTCAATGAGAAATGTGAGTATCCTCTGAATACGTGGTGCCTACTTGCATGTTGGCAAGCATCATATATTATTATTATTGTTGACATTTGATTACTGGAAAAGTCTGACTGGGTAGATGCCCATTTTCAATGGAGGCCCAGGGAGAAAAGCTCCAAATTATTACAAAACATTTTAAGAACAATAATTTTACAATCTTCAAAAATAAAACAAAAACATCTGCATTTAAATAATTATAACATATTAGACATAATATAAAAAGTTTGGTTAAGAATCGATACAAGGTATATGACAATCATTTAATATTTAGAGAAATTTTAGACAGTTTGTAGAGAAATTAAAGGCAAGTTAGTCTAATTACAAATAGGAATTGCAATATGAAGTGAGGGAAAACAGGCTTATGGCATATTTAGAGAGAAAATTAGGGAGGAGAATTAGATAGCAATAAGGAAGTAAGTGACGAAGGGAAAGCAAGGAGGCATAAGGAATGAAAAGGCACTTGTTTACATTTAGGGATATAGTTTATCCTGGTTTTGAGCAAGAGCAGAGCTAGACTTTAGCTAGGAAGTCTTTCAGAGTGGTTCTGAAAGATAAGAGGGAGTGTATAGACATGATGGATACAGGTAAGGGGTTCCAGGCCTTAGCTTGTATGAGTACTGACAATGCCCAGCAGATTTGCTATGTTTGTAGACAGGAGTTTTTGGTCAATGGATCGCAACGACCACCTGGGAACATAGTTGTGCAGAATGTATTTTTAGTGCTGGACAGGCAGATGGATGCTGGATAATTTTACAGGTGGTAATAAGTCATGCATATGTTAGTTGTTGTGGCAGTTCTAACCCATTTAAGCTTTTCTGTGCTATACAGTGGTGGGTTCTGAAAGGGGTATGTGCTGCAAATTTACCAGCTTTGTTATAGCATTGTTCAAGTTTTAATTTTTGTGAAGCCTGGAGGTTGTTAAGGATGGGAGTGCCATAAAGAAGAGTGAGGAGGAGATAAGTAGTGGCAAGTGTAGCTTTAGTTGTGTCAGTGAGAAAGTGCTCTCTAAGGCATCCCTAGTTTTTGATGAGTTTTTCTTATGAAATTTTGTATATGCAAGTCAAATGTAAGATTATCATCCACTATCACCCCTAATAGTTTCCTATGATAAGTGACTTCAATGGTTGTATTATCAAGAGAGAGGACTTTAAATTTTGTTTTGTTTTTTTATGAGAGGGATTTTGGGGAAAAAAGTAGTAGTTTGGTCTTTTTTGGGTTGAGCATGAGTTGTGAGTTAAAAAGCCATGTTTCTGTAGCTGTTATATATACAGGTGGTATCAGACAATACATAAAACTGTGATATAGCTATGTCACAATTAACTATAGCTGCTATAGCAGTGGATAAGTCAGTGCTGCTCTGATATACCTAACTAATTAATAACATGATAGTAATACTACTCACCCGTGTTTGAAGAGATGCTCTTTTCACCCTTGATTCATGAGCTCACGTTCTGTTATTTGCTCTTGATCCAAAACACAAGAACAAATACAACAATCATCAAATAAATGTCCTGCATAAGAGTCCCCATACAGGTGCTCCTGATGGTTTCTCTATATAAAGTACAGAAATATTCTACTTTCTTTGATGCACCTCCTGGGAGTGCTGAATCCCTCAGTGCCTTCAGAAGCCATGGCCATGTAGTAGTCCGCAATACAGAGAAAAATGGTAGCTTTGATCACGAAAATTGCTTCTATCATCATGTGATTCACATCTTTGGATACCTAGTTAGTGTAACAAGTAATAATGCTACCACTACAGTGTGAAAATGCATGGCATAGCAAGTTGCTATTAGGGTGATGAGAGCTATATTTCTTTCCATGTCCCTACTGGTGGCTATCAACCTGGCTGAGCACACTTTAAGCACTTCACAGGTATTTTGTGAGTGTACATTGTTGGAGAATCTTCCAAGTGTGCCATAAGAGAAGTACCTGATGAGATAAAGGTGTGATTCAGGAACATTCAGTCAAAAAAGGGCTCATTAGCATATTGAACTCCCTAAGAGACTCAAAACTGTATGGCAAAACAGTCATGGCTATTGCTATGCTCTTTATTCTTTGGAAGTTTGTATTAGAGCAAGCTGTATAGCTGATATCCTCAAAAGAAAGATGAAAGTCTACAAGTTATATAAGGAGAAAAGTGGTAAGTGAGGTGATTGAGGAATGGTATTTTTCTCTTTTTTGTACTCCAAAGGCTTTACTTATGTGCTGTTTGAGGAACTACATAAATCTGTGTTGGTGTAGGGGGTTAAACTGATGGGTGTAAATGACAACACCGTGCTTACTGTGTGTGCGTGGGGGTTAGGGGTTAGTGTCATGGTAGGGAAAGTGAATGTGATGTAATGTGTCAAGTCTCTGCAACACAGTAAAGTTTGATCTGATGTTGTCATTTTCATTTGTTCCTCAACAAATGGATATGGATCAGATCCTTGGATATGACTCAACCACTTTGTAAATATTCTGTCATCCAAATCTGGACCTCCTTCCTTACCCACAATGCCCCGGACCACAACAAACCCTCAGCTCTCATTTGTTGCTCTTCAAGACAGTCGGGATTGTGATTCTTCAAGCTCATTTGGGGTGTTGTGAGTGAAAGTTTATGATTTCTTTATACCTTTTGGCAATTCTTTCTTTCATTTGTTAGTAAATTATTCACCTTACCTTCTTTAACCTTTTCTACTGGGTTTTAAGTATTTTTTATACTACCATTGTTGGTCGTTCATTCTCTTTTTCTTCCTTCTATACCCTTAGGTATTGTCTTGTATGAGTCTATATTATAACATTGAAGTCTAAAAACATTGAATGTTATAATATCGACCCATTTAATCGAAACACTAGAAAACCGGACAGTCAGAATAGCAAATTTTTTCCCAGGGAAAAAAATTTGCTGTTCCGACAAACATACACACAACTCAAGCACACCAAAATAAATAATCCACACACATACACTTCACGAAACCCTACACTAAACCAGACATATACCACTAGCTACCCACTTACCTTAACCCAACCCTAACCCTAAGGCCCCTAACTATCGCACATTCACATTACCCACTCCCTAACTCTAACTCACCTACCCCACCCTAACCCTCATGTCCACACAATCGCACATTTACCTGACCCGCGCCCTAACCCTAATGCACTTAACCCACCCCTAACCCTAAAGTCTGTCACTACTGCACACTCACTTCACCCGCGCCCTAACCCTAAAGTCTCTAACTGCCGCACATTCACCATAACCCAGTCCGTTCGCTCACTTACCTTAACCCGGTCTGTAACCATCGCACCACACTTACCTGAACCCAATCTGTAACCTCAGTTCGCTCACTTCCCTAAACCTGGTCCGTAACCATTGCACCACACTGCTGTAAATAGCAAAGCCACGGACTACCGAAATCTTACCCTAGGTAAAATTTCGATGTTCTGAGGCTTCGCTATTCTCAGCTTTCACACTAAAGGGTTTGATATTATAACATTCAAAGTTTTTGAACTTCGATGTTATAATATAGACCCGTCTTGTATTACCATCATTGGTAGTTATTTCTTTCCTGTTTCTTCTTTAAAAAAAAGTCTTTCATTCTTGTTTTAGACTTGTTGGTGTTTTTTCCAGTATGGCTGATAAGCCAACTGGATTTGACAAAATGCACTTCCTGTGGGCATAAAATCCCCAATTCTCATGCCTACAGGGAATGCGTTTATTGTTTGGGCCCAGCACATCTGGACACCTCTTGTTCCATATGTGTGGCTTTTAATGCTAGAGCAACTAGTGATAGGAGTAATAAGCTCATTTTGAAAAGCCTCCTTTCTACTTCATCTTCATCTAAAAGGAATTCTTCAGGGGCTTAAACCCCCTCTTAGAAATCAAAGGAACCCAGGAAGCACTGTGAGCACTCTCTTGCCCAGCTTCCACAGCCTACAACTTCTGTAATACTGCCAAAGAAGGTTCCTAAAATCTCAGATCTGAAACCCTCAGAACCAGCACAGTCCACTGTTCCATCTTCTTGGCCCAGTGCTCCCAGGTTCTCTCTCAAGATGGTGTCTTCAAGACTGAGGGCCCCTGTTTGCAAGAAACACTTAAGAAGTCCTGAAGACCACCTTTCACATCCTCATCTGTTAGGTCTTCCCATAGTCTGTCTGAAGTGGAGGTGGATAGGATGATGAGGAAACTCCTCAGAACACAGATTCAGATGGGGGTTTTACCAGATCCATCTTTCATCAGATCTGTGACCCACCAACCTTCTTTTCAACCTGTTATTCCTCATTCTCTGATCTGACCAGCCATTTTGCTGTCCTTAGATCCGAGACTTCTGGGAGTCGAACCATTGGATCCAAAGGTTATTTCAACTTTGACTCCGGCTACTTCCCTGACCTGATCAGCTCTGACACTATTGAAACACGACAGCTCTATGAGCCAAAGCATCTGTGTAGGATCTTAGGGGTTGACTTTGACTCCAAAATTTTTGGAGCAGTTGCTTCCTCTTAGAGCTTTAGCACTTGATAGCTTGGCTCAGACTCCTCCCTCAGAGCTGGGCCTCTCTGGGCCCTTCTGCTTTTGAGGTGGTGGAGAGGGCTTTCTCTCAACCCAGAATAGTGTTAACTTTCCCTACTTTGGATCCATACCCTACTCCTTCTCTGGATCCTATGTCTGAGTTCTCACATCCTACACCTCAGGGACAGCCAGCCCAGAAAAGGCACCAAGCAGTTCCCACCAGGGAACTCCCTGTCTCTTCTGATATCTTCCTAAAACATCCCACTGAGAAGGTTCCTCAGAACAGGATGTGTGAGAGGAGGCACTTAGATTCACCAAAGGAATCCTCACAGAAGATGCCAATTTTGATGAGGGAAGGGTTCCCTAGATCTTCACCTGAAGATCTCTCATTTGGAGATATTATAAAGATCCTTCACCAAAAAGGTGGTTGATCTTCCCAAACCCCTTCCCAGGAGGAACTGGTGTTCTTGGAAGCCTTCAGGTCTGGCTCATCTATATCTTGTGATACCCCCCTGTGGATGACCTTGTAGATCTTGTCTCCTGCAGGCCATGGAAGTAACAGTACTGACATAATCTCAAGTGCCCCTGCTGATAGATAGTATTGGACTAAAGGGATTCCTGGTTGTTGTGGCAGCCACCAAAAAGGAGCTTGCAGAACAAAGCTCCACTGTCTATCCCCCTAACAGAGAGTCTAGGGCTTTGGACAGGTTTGGGAAGTGAGTGTATGCATCAGTGACATTTTCCCTGTGATTGCTGAGCAACCTGGACCCATTTCACCAGATTACAGAGGGGCTTGTTAAATGAACTCTCTAATTATTTCCCAGGGCCCATGTCTGCAGAGGAACAAAAGTCCTTTTCCTTGTGATTGGCCTCCCTACAATCAAATACAAATGCATCCACGAGGTGGACCTCCTATGCCATGAAAGGTACTTTGAGGGTGACCGGTTCATGCATATCCATAAGAAGACATGCCTAGATGCAATTGTAGGATTTTGCAGAATCCTTCAAGGCATCATTCATAAATGCCCCCTTTGATGGACCATCCTCATTTGGGCCAACAGTAAAAGAGACTCTTTTCTGCAGTGAACAGGATGCAAAGACCTTGTCTGCCATTGGGATTCACTTTTCTACCCCTCAGAGACCCTTTTTGAGGAACCAATGCAGCAGTAAGAAAATGTGGTTCAAGAAATTTCAAGGTCCTTTCCAAGAGTCACATAAGGGAATTTTCCCCAAGAAGCAGGAGAGGAAATAACTACAATGGTAGACATCACCCACGTGGCAGAGGGGGTCCACAGAACCAAGGATCTCGAGATTCTTTCTCAGACAGATCCTTCCAGTGTTCCTGAATGGTTGTCCGACTGTCCCTGTCTGGAAGCAGTTGGGGTGCTTATCCTTGCACCAAAATGCCTGGCTGGCCATCACAAATTACTTTTGGGTGCAAAGGATCCTATCCAGAGGATATTTCATTCCCTTTTTAAAAATTCCAGTAAAAACAAGGGAAATTCTTCCCAATGTTCCATCCAATCAGAGGGAGCTAGCAGCTCAAGGGATCACAAAGTTGCTAGACAAGAGTCCTCCAAGAGATCCCACCTGACAAAACAGAATCCAAAATTTACTCAAGGTTCTTTTTTGTGTTAAAAAAACAGGGGACCTGAAACCTACCTTGCATCTAAGTTATTTGAACCAGTTTATAAAGAATTCCAATTTCCAGATGGTCATGGTTCAGTGCATTCTGCTGTTTCTTCAGAAGGACAACTGGATGTGCTCAAGTGATCTTCAAGACACGCACTATCACATCAAAATGAACAGGTGCTCTCGAAGGTATCCATGCTTCCAACTGGTAGCCAGTCATTATGAGTTCAGAGCCCTGCCCTTTGGTCTCACCACAGCCCCCAGGGTGTTCACCAAATGTATGTCAGTGATAGCAGCTCACATGAGGCTGCTTGGATTCAGACTGTTTCCCTATTTAGAAGACTGGCTCCTTACCACACCAACAAGGCATCTACTAGTAAAAGCCAGGATTATTTCCTTCAACTGTCACTCTGACTGGGAATCACCATCGACATGCACAAATCTCATTTTCAACCAGTTCAAGCTGTAGGTTTCATAGGAGCTCACTTAGATACAGTGAATTGTCTAGCTCTTGTGCCTCAAAACAGAGCTCTTACACTGAAGACACACATCAAGCAGATTCTTTCCATTCCTTCTCCCCCTGCAAGACTGATCCTACAAGCTCTAGGGCCAATGGCTGCTGCAATAACTCTAATTCCCACTGCTTGTTTACACTTGGGAGTTCTTCAATGGACCCTGGTGGTGCAATGGCCCTTTCATTGTTATCTTTGGACTCACCCAATAAAGTTGTCTGAAGTTTGCAGAAAGGCTCTTCTTTGGTGGATCTACTCCGAGAAGTTTGATCAAGGTTGCCCATTTATCCTTCTTCCCCCCAGTACCACTTTGACCACAGATGTATCCCAGTTGGGGTGGGGGGCATTACTTGGGGTGGACTAAACAAGGCACATGGTCCTCAAAGAGACCAATTTGCATATCAATGTCCTTGGATGAGAGTGCTGCTTCTAGCATTGTGGGCTTTCAAGAGCTTTCTCCCTCTAGGGACCATTACAATAGAAACGGGCAACATGTCAGTAATCTGGTACATTAACAAACAGGGGGGAACCAAATCCTATCCCCTGTGTCATGAAACAATGAGAGTATGGCAATGGGCGGTCTCATCCAGCTGCTTTCTTGTAGCAATGGACATACCGGGGAAATCTAATATTTCAGTGGGCAAACTCAACAAGACCATCCTCATACCTCATGAGTGGTCTCCCAAAAAATCTGTAGTAAAAACATATTCCACAGATGGGGTCAACCATGCTGCGAACTATTTGCATCCCCCCTCAACAACAAATGCAGCAGGTTCTTTGCCCTTATCCTACCTCAGAGACAGTCACCGAGAGATGCTCTGGTCCATGTTTTGCCCTCCACTCTTGTTTACGCTTACCCTCCCTTACCTCTCATCCCCAAGTTTCTTCAGAAAGCACTTCAGTTGAAGAATACAGTAATCCTCATTGCCCCCTTCTGACCTCGACAAGTGCGGTTCCCTTCCTTTGGTCTTACTTAGTACATCCTCCTTGGATGCTGGATCTCAGTCCAGATCTCACATCTCACACATCAGGGCAAGTTCACCTGGATATTGTAGGCTTCAAGTTGACTGCATGGTTTCTCCAATTCTGATGATGTCTAGACATTGCAGATTTTTCTCCCCAGTTGGAAAAATAACAGTCACTTCTCATAAACCTTCGATGAGGAGAGAATTAGATCCCTTTACTGCTCTGCTCCCAGCTGTTCTAGATTTCCTTGCCTCAGATTTTCAGGCCAGATCAAGTTTTTCCACTATAAAAGTGCAATTAGCAGCCATCTTGAAGTATCACATTGGAGATAATGCTTCTCCTTTAACATCATCCAAATTATGTAAGGCAATAATATCCAAAAGCAATTGTGAAGCAGTATGTCCATTGTGAAATAAGCAATTTATTAAAAGGCCAGCAAGAAACTTAACCCTTTAACTGAATCACCACATTTTCATTTCAAAACTTCTTCAGAATAAATTCTGCATAAAACTATTACATTTATATATCAAAAACTCCACCTATCAATTACACACCATCCAATAATAGTCAAACTCTCATTAAAACAAGTTACAAATTAAAAAAATATATAATCACAGTACTTCTTATATATAAGAGATGTTATAAATAAATAATGTATCCTATATATAAGATGAGAAACTTATACATTTTTAAATATTAGAAGTTGGTGCATATAAATAATTTACATATAAAAATATGTTTACATATAAAAAATATTATGTAAGCAAGTTAAAAATGTTATGCATTTAAAACAGCAAAATATTAATCTCTCGTTATCCGATATCATTCTACTAATATGGACATATTGTCCTTTTTCTATATTCCTTTTTTCCTTCGATGCAAAATATAATTTTTTTGTAATAGAATTAGTTCCTTTTGATTTTAAGGGGGATTCCTGGGAAAGCAAAACTGAGTATTGTGAACTGTACTGGCAACTAATACTGAAAGCTAACAGAAGCCCAGGACTTAATGAGAATTTAAGTATAAGTTCAGTGTTAAAATGAGAGCGGCTAGATGGTGATTTATTTGTTATATGGTAACATTTTTGTACTTTATTTTTACTAGTTATGTCCACCTGCACTTTTGCACTGTGGCCACTAGAGGGTAGAAAGAGATATTAATATTTTGCTGTTTTAAATGCAGAACAATTTTATGTTTTTAATGTATTACATAATATTTTTTATATGTAAAAATATTTTTATATGTACATTTTTCATATGCACCAACTTCTAATATTTATAATTTTATAACTTTCTCATCTCATATATAGGATGCATTATTTATTTATTTATAGTATCTCATATATAAGAAGTACTGTGATTATTTTTTAAATTTGTAACTTATTTTAATAAGTGTTTGACTGTTACTGGATGGTGTGTAATTGATAGGCGGAGTTTTTGATATATAAATGCAATAGTTTATATGGAATTTTATCTGAAGAAGTCTTGAAATGAAAACACGGTGATTCAGTTAAAACGTTAAGTTTTTTGCTGGCCTTTTAATAAATTGCTTATTTAATTGTGAGTACTGTGAAGAGCACTTCTGGCTGACATCAAAGATTGAAATAATACTGATTTCATGAACTTTAATCATACTATGACTTAGGAATGGGGTCCATACCTGTCATGGTATTAGAAAACCAAAAAACTTGGAAAAATTAAAAGAGAGACGTACTGCTTCACAAGTGCTTTTGGATTTTATTGGTTTGCCTTTTGGACTGCAGTTATTTCTTGTTTTTGTGTTAAAAGTAACTTCTTACTTAGAGATCTCCAATAAAGGACCTTACTCCACCTCAGGACCTCACTATAGTTTTGAAAACCTTAGTACTTTCTACCTTTGAACCATCAGCTGAAGTAGATTTCAAGTTTCTTTCTTGGAAAACTTTTTTCCTGGAAGCTACAGCTTCTGCAAGACAAGCATTTGAACTCCAAGCACTGTCTTCAAAATCACCATATTTGATATTTCACAAGGACAGGGTTACTTTATGCATAAATCCTTCTTTTCTAACAAAAGTTGCCTCTGAAACCAATATCAACCAAGTTATCAATTTACCAGGTTTCTTTCCCAAATTTGAAAACAAAAGTGAATACGCCCATCATCTTCTTGATGTATATAGGCAACTTCATTTTTACCTTCACAGAACCAAGGAATTTAGAAAAACTGATCAGTTATTTTTGTCTCTTTCAATAGTAAAAGAATGGGAAGACCAGTTTCTAAAGCTACACTGGCTAAATGGATAATAGATTGAAATTCCTATGTTTATTCCTTGAAAGGTATTACCTTACCAAAACAACTGAAAGCAAATTCAACCAGGTCAATGTCTACACTGGCAGCCTTTTGGGCTAGAACCTCTACTGATGACATCTGTGCAGCTGCCACTTGATCTAATACTCATACTTTTACTGTGCATTACAAATTGGACATTATTTCCAGAAACAGAGCTGCCTTTGATTCCGCATTGCTCCAGAACATCCTTCTGCAAGGGCCACCAAAGGTTACTGTAGCTGTCCCATTCACTGATAAACAAATGAAAATTACAACATCAGATAAAGAAGGGGTTCAGGCACCTAGGCAGCGAGACATTTCCCTGTGGTACGTTTGACTGAGGAAACATGGCTGAAGTGACAGTCAGCTGCAGAGAAATATGGCTGTTTGCAAATTTCCTGTAGGCAAAGAGAAGAATGTGTTGCCATGCCCACAACTTCAGTAACCAAATGCACAGGGGAAAAACAATGTCCATGGTCCCCAAGAGAACATGAGACAGCAGGCAATATGGCAGGCATCAGCAGCAGGCTGGCCAGAGGGCATATCAGTGGCAGTAAAAATGCAGTGCACAATAGGCAGTGTCTTTATAATCAGTGTGTGTGGACCACTACCCCCTTCACAATATCTGGGGGACATTACCTAAAATGCATACTGGAGCATAAATGTGACTACAGCAGCCTGCAGGATTTCCTCCATGCTGTAGCACACTTCTACATGTTGTAGTTACATAAGCATGTACTGTACAGAGAGCACAACATTCATTACTTTTTCTGCCTCCATGCATTTGGTTATTAAAGCTGTGAATTTGCAGTGTGTGCTTCTCTTTGCCCACAGGGAATTTGCAAACAACCATATTTCTCTGCAGCTGAATGTCACTTCAGCCATGTGACCCCAGTCCAATGTACCACAGGGAAATGTCTCGCTGCCTAGGTGCCTGAACCCCAGGTATAGGCTGGAGACTGGTTTTGTGTGTGTTTGTGTGTGTGTGTGTGTGTGTGTGTGTGTGTGTGTGTCCTGCTCATTATTGATATGCAAGTTTTGTGTGGTGTTCTGTTTGTCTCTAACTCTGTAAGCTACAGTATATGCTATACCCTGTCAGGAATGATTACTTCTGTTAATTGGGATGTGTACTGTTTAAGTCATTTAGTTTCTACTGGCTTGTCTGTTGACGATACTGATGCAATAGCTGCAAGCTTGGTACTTTGGTGAGGGTAGTGTCTTGCCTACACAGTCCAAAGGCATGCATGGACAGGATCTTGAACTTCACATCCCTCCATGGCATGACTGTGAGTTGTATGTCCATTTTCCTTTTACAAGTACTCACTTCTATGGACTATAGATCTGGAGCAGAGTGTGTAAAGTGGTAGTAGATGGAGGATTGGGGGTGCCAACAGTAACTCTGAGTAAGTTTACTGGCCAGCTGTTGTTCTACTTGGTTTTGCAGCAGACACACATGTCTTGCCTGCTTTAGGAATAACTGTAAGAGAGATTTATTCTATGGGCTTTTGTAGGACGTTTAGCCATCCTTTTCCTACATATGTGCTAGATATACCTCTCAACTTGCAGATATTGAAAATCTGGACAAAGGCTCTTGAAAAGTAGTTGCACCTGGCAAAAAAAAAAGACATCTGGACAGCTAATTATCATGTAATCTGCATAACTCATCCTCTTTCCAATAGGATTGTGGGATACAAATCAGAAGCACCTGTGTGGAACTCTTATGAGGGTCTCAAGTATAACGTGGATATGTGTCAGATGTGCACTGGAATTTTTAGACCTAGGCCTTTTTTCTTATTCATCCTCCTCATAAATCCATCGAATGCTCTCTAGTTAACCCTCTGCACAAAGGAGGAAGTTCAACAGACATCTCTAACTTTAGACCTATAGCAATCTTACTATCCTATGTTTGATGATAACTCTTACAGGAATCTACACACATACTAAATATTTGCTAGGTATACCATTATACCATGATATATATCTCTGCTCTCCAAACTACTTGAACAATGTATTAAAAAACATTGTATAGCACTAAAAAGCACAAACTGGATAAAATACCCCAGCAGCTAACATATATAACATATGCACAACTTCCTGACACCTATAAAATTATCCAGCATCTATATGCCTGTCTCAGTCAGTCATTACTACCCAATGACCAAAAACACCTCTCACTCCATACTGTCAACTTTGCTGGGCCTAGTCTGTACCCATACTATATTGCTAAGAACTGAAACTCCTTATCTGTATCCATCAGGTCAGTACCCACCCTCCAGTTCTTTACAACCATTCTGAAAGACTTCCTAGCCAAAATTTGGGTCTGTTGTCGGTCAGCCCAGGATAAATTATATCCCTAAATATGAATGTGTACCTATTCATAACTTACACCTCCTTAATTTCCCCTTCTTCACTCACTTCCTTACTTCAATCAGTTTCTCTTCCCTGACTCTCTATCTAAATATGCCATAACCCTGTTCTTGCTTAAAATTTCATATTGCAATTCCTGTTTGCATTATAGTAACTTACCTTTCATTTCTCTATAATGCCTAATTTTTTTCTAAATATGAAATCATTGTCATTTAAGTTGTATTAGTTTTAACTATTTTTTTTCACATTATGTCTAATTTGGTATAATTACTTAAAACAGTAGATGTCTTTGTACTATTTTGAAGATTGTAAAATTACTGTTCTTAAAATGTTTTGTAATACTTTGGGAGCTTTTCTCCCTGGGTCTCCACTGAAAATGGGCACATACCTAGATGGACTTTCTTGGCAATCAAATGTCAATAAATGAATAAATTAATGCATGATATCACCATTTCCATGTGGTATAAAGCACTTTATGTTTTACAGAATTAATAATTAATATTCAATACATGCTCATCATTAAACTTACACAGTTTGTGTAAAAAGACTGGAATTACAGTTTATTAAATCACAAATAATCACATTTCAGCTTATTTCTGTTTTAAGACTTTCATCATTGATCATGGTAACAGTAATTTTTGTAAAGCAGCATTTTCTAACCTAGGCCTTTTTTCTTACTCTTCTTTTCCTTAAATCTATTAAATGTTCCTCTGTTTAAAAACGTTCTTCCCCAACTGGCAACATACATTTATTCCCAATTTCATTACTTACATTTTCTTTTCTACTGATTTTCTAAGTGCATGGACTGGACAGAGACAGTATAGATGAGCAACAGAAATGGTGAATGATTTTTACCAGGAGCTATGTAAATAAATATTGCAACAGACTAGTAGCGATAATTTTGAAGAAAAAAGGCAGAGAAGGACAATGATAGAAACTAAGTATCTATGGGCTATCAGTACATACCAAGTGGTTACTATCTTTTAAAAATGATGCATGAGATAAAGAGGGCACAGCTTGAAGATGAGGAGGTACATGGTTCATAGGAGATGAACATAAAGTATTATTTCACAGAAAGTGTGGTGGATACGTTAAACAGCCAACCTGAAGTAGTAATACAGTGAAAATAAAGTCGAATTCAAGTATGTAGTGGAGCAGAAAGCTCTTCATTTTACTTAGTCTGTTCAGAGAATTGCTAAGCTATGTAAATTAGTGCAGCTGCTCCTGGCTACTCATAGTAATGAACACAGCCAAAAGCCCATGTTCATCCATTGCTGTAGAGGTAAGTGGTGGAGAGTATAGTGGTCAGGTAGTGTTAGGGTGTGCTTGTGAGAGTGTACATATGAAAGTCTGCATGTGTGAATGTATGTGTGAGCTTATGTGTTTCTTCCAAGGATTTAGCATTAGGGGGATTAGTGAGTGGTTAGGTTAGACATGTGGCTGTATGTATATGTGTGTGTGTGTGTGTGTGTGTGTGTGTGTGTGTGTGTGTGTGTGTGTGTGTGTGTAAATGTGTGATATGGGTAGGGGTGGCTGTCATACTTCCACACACTTCTAGACTAAAAAGCAAAGCATTCAAAATTGTTCTGGGGGATCCACTAACTACCATGGATAGCCCCGCAGAAATGGATGGGGAGAAACACACTAACAACCAGGTCTTATCCTACAGATCTGGGTCAAGGGGAATACTAGACACCAGGGATAATCCTACAGATGTTGGTTGAGGGGGAACACTAGATACCAGGGGCAACTTCTCATGCTGTAATGGCGCTTAAATATAATGGGGCTGGGGGGACACACTAAACGCTGGGGATACTCTATATAGCATGATTTAAAGGCACTTAAGTAAAAATTTTAAAAAATGTGCAGAGAAACACTGGACACCAGGGATAGTATATGCAGTATGCCTTAAAGGCACTAAAAGGCATTCCAATGCTGTACCCTCGCATCGCCCAGAGGGAATATTAGTCCTTTGTACCACAACTAGACAACAAGGATACCATGAAAAAAGAGGAGAGAGAGGGAGAGGGAGAGGGAGGGAGGGAGGGGCTGTGTGTACAGTTCACATCTAACTGACTTTTGGAACATTTCACACTACTTCATTCAACAAGACTAAATTCTCCTTCTTGAATAACCTACTTGTATTAATTCTGTCTATAACCAAAATATCTGTCAAATACATCAGCTATGTAAATATGCTCTTGCTGTCTCTTGCAGCCCTGCAGATATATTTTGTAACTTAAAGTACAGCCTCCAGTTCCTCTGGGGGTGGGAAACATGTCACCTGCATGCTTTTGCTGTCTGCTGTATGGAACACCGAATGCACGGAGGATTTTCCAGTCACTGTCCAACTACTTTGTTACTACCAGGGATTTTCAGTTATCTGCCTGCTTCCTTTGTTCACCTGAGCCTTGCTCAAAATATACAAACACAGAATCAGACACAATTATGGACTCATGGACTCATAGTCATGACTCAAATAATCTCATCAGTTTTGTAATGCCTCAAGGATTTAAGGATAAAGTTGCAACAAATCAATTTTAAAGGAGCCACTCAGACTTTTGTGGGACCCTGTTATTTTAAAATTAAGTTTGGTATTTTCTGGCAAGTATGGGACAGTTCACCAGTATTGTACAAATGTGTGGCATGCCTGACTTATGATTGCTCTGATGGAAGGGGTGAGAACGGGCCTCTACATATACCCATGTAGGGGGACTTCTGTGGATAACACTAGAGGATTGCATTCACTTCCTGAGGGATGTCCTGTCTTAGGCTCGCTCCAGCCTATCTTTGGTCTACACATGCACACAGACACTACTTGAAGGGGTTCTATACCACTTGAGTGCACTGTGTGGGTGATCTGTACTTAACAAGTGTGGTGTATGTCACTGGCACGGAGCTTGTTGAACACTGGTAGTCAAATCCTCTGATGAGCTTATAGCACTTTGACAGTTTTGGGGAGTAACAAAGTATATTTTTCCATACTTGCAGTCCTCTCCAGATGACATAGAGGAAGCATGTTTGCCACTGTGGCCTTTGGACATATGGAAGACATGAGCTGTCCCAAATACAGCTATATGTCTGCAAAGATTCCCTCCAAGGGTAGTGTTACCTTCTGCCCCATTCCAATGCAACAATCAGAAATGCAACATATGTACTTGCTGCTTGATGGATAGCAGCTGTATGCATGGCTAGTCCCACATCATTTTTGCCATGTAACGGGAGTCTTTTCAACAGTGGGCAATTTCATGTTTTGCTGAGTAAGATTATAGTGTATATGACCTGCCTCTACCTTAAACATATATTTGTTTGACATTACAAGTTGTCATGCCTGAAAGGGTACATTCTTCTGGGTAGAGAATGGTACCCTGTTGCAGGCCCTTCTTGAAAAATGTCAGTAGATACTCTGGCATGACAAATGTGATCAGGCCTAGGGTTTAAGTCTGTGTGTGTGCTTGGGGGGACATTATCCAGGAGATCAGTGTTCATATGAGCATGTCTGTAGAATGGTCACAGATATGATTGTGCAGGCAGACAATAAGGCAACCCATTTGGCACAGGAGGAAAGGGCTATAGTCTGGGGTTTGCTGACAGATTCACCACTGGCAGAGAAGGAGGAGTGCCTGGCATCTCTGTCTGTATATCCAGACAGTTCATGAACCACAATGGAGTATTAGACATTGGCGATAAACTGCACTGAGCATATCTAATAGCCATCAGTGTTGCCCCAGATGGGTATGTCTGTACATGTGGTGCTGTCTGCAGTATTCCTTCCATTAATGGTCATATAAGTAGCATGTATGGCTCCTCTGTTGTTACAGGAACAGCAGGCTTGCAAGAAAAAAAGTAGTTTGCTCAAGGTATGTAAACTATATTCTTTCTATAGCACTCTCTTGTATTGGAATAGTTTTACAGAGCTGCAAGTGTTGGTGAAGGGATCATTCTTAGACTGGGTAATGCCAATGTGTTTTCATAACATCTGTGTTATCATGTTTTGTCACCATGGATATAGGCCTGACTGATGTCTGGGAACAGTCTGGGTGGCCTGATGATGATGGCAGCCAAACTACATGACAGTCAGTGCTCATTGTGTCAGTGGTAGATTCAGGAAACAAATGGTAGCTATATCCTCTGTCCCTTACATGGACACATCACCTACGCTACCTATCCCTTAGACCCAGGATGTCGATATTGGCCTGTGGGGTGGCTCCCCCATTTCCAATTTCATAATCACCCTTGTTGAGTTTAACTCCATTGAGAGTGAGTAGGACCTCAGAGGTTGGCATGTTGGTGGCACATCATTCCGTGAGTACTACTTCCCTCCTGATCTTAGTGTCTCTGTGGACACTACACAGTGATTATACAGGACCATTATTTGGGGACAGGCAGATACTAAGCAGCCATATCTGAGCTGTTAGGAGTAGTACATGGTCTGTGTGACAATCTGCAAAAATGCCTGGACCAGATGTGCAGCATTATGGACAGGTGGCATAAAAAATCTGCACATTGTATGTGCCCCTGTGCAGCCACCCTTCATGGTCACTGCTCTTTCCATGACCAAACCACCTCTGTCTCTGTTGGAAAAGCCTACCACAAAAGGGGAGGGCATGGTCTAGGACTACAGTGCCACAACCTTCACACCACCATCCAGTGTCAATGGCACTTTGGGGGTTCCATGGGCATAGACATGGACGGGGTGTTCATGTGGAGACCACTGTTAATACATCCTGTCATTCATGCTTATGGTGCACTGTGTCCTCTGTGCATGGTGTAGTTCATGTCTGTGACTATCTCGGAAGAAGACATCCCTGTGGATGGGGACATGCAGTGTCAGTGCATACATCTCCTATGTTTGCTCTCCTCAGCACAGTGTTGCATCATCTGGTTGAGATGTATCCATGTTCAGCCACAGCCATGTGCATCAGCACCACTCACCAACACCACCCAGTCACAAGATAGTGGTGGCACCACCCCCTCCATGGCCAGTTTCCCCAGCTTCACAAACTCAAGCATTCATAGTTCTCACCCTTACACACAGCATTAACCTGCAACTTCCCCAACACAATGCCCACTGTAGATACTTTTCACTGTGGCTCTTCCCACCTGTGCATATGATGACAACTGTGCCCTGCCCCAGTCTTTGTTTACTTAAGCAGCCTGTGTCAGATGCAATGTGGGGACAGACCATGCATGATATAGCACAGCCTGAATATAGTATTTCATGCATAAGTTTTACTGCTATAAGTTATGCTTATTGTAGCACATAATTTTGAACCAGATGCTGATTTTTAGTGAGTGCCACTGCATACTGTGCCCACCTCCATCTTGCATAGTCATCCCTTGCAGCCATCTCCTGCATATGGTAATCATCAGTCACATACTCTGCTGATGACTCCAGGAATTCTTCTTCCAAAATGTCTCTCCCCTGCTGTACCTGTTTTTGTAGTAACATGTTGTATAATATTGCACATGCTACATTTTCCAGGGTCATATTGCAGTGCACCACCAAAGGCATCTAGTGAACAGAAGTAGTTCAGGCACATGTTTCACAATAATTCAGGTCTCTGAAAAGGTAGTGTAGTATGCATTCTCTGCCATGTTGTATACATTTCTAATTTGTGTCATTAACAATTGTTCTAGGGCATATCCAACATTGCCAGTAAGATGGCTCTGTGGAAAATCACAACACACAAACTGCTAACATAAGACATACATGCACCTGTTATGGGAGTCATATGTATTGCCTGGGTGCCCTGCTGCCACATCCTGTACATGTCAGACCACCTGGCAGTTAATGTAGTGGAATACCTTATGGCTGAAATGCTGTTGTTCTTCCTCATAAGTGGGGCCTTTATTGCAATGTAGATACAGTCAATGGCTCCCAGTACCTCTATGTCATAAAATGACAACATGGTGTAGCTTCCACCCCCTGTAGTACATGGGAACCACATATGCTCCCTCACATGTTGTAGCATGGCATCAAGAAACTGGTGGAGTTTATTTGAGGCAGATGCATGGGACACATCCACTTTGTCCCCACCTTTGGCCATTGAAAGGACCCTGTAACTAATATCGCCAAAACCATCTATTCCTTAGTGTCCACAGAGGTGGGTACTCCATGCATCCCAAGTGCCTGCATATGAATATGACATAGCTTGACCAACCCCTGCATGGCTCTCTATCCAAACAGTAGCAGTCTGGTATTTCTGGTCATGTAGACCATATGTTAGGCACAGAAAGATGACTCAGGAGCGTTGAGAATTTTGATGCGCACCTCAGTGATTATGGACATTGACAGCAGCTTCTTGCATATAAACACTGAGTAATATGTCAGCTATCCTCTACATATTTTTGCAGTCTCTTTCCTGTAACTTCAGGAATTTACTTTGGCCAACAATTCTTTATCCTCCTTTGCATCTGTCATTACCCTCATTTTAATAATGTTGCTCATTTCCACGTCATTATATCATTTGCATAGTATGCAGGCAATGACATTTCTCAGCCTGCCACTATCATGCTCAGTGTGTCTCTGAACTGCCCCCATCCAGACTGTGACCACTCTTAATGCAAATTCATCAATCACAACACAAAAAATGTTTCTGAAGCCCAGGGTTACATTACTAAGAAAATACTTAGTAATGCCTTCAAATTAATTGTTTCTTTTTTGCTCACCAGGCATTTATTCCATAGATGCCAAACACTAAGATGCTATTAAATGACTGATTTATTTCTATACCAAATCTTTTCTGTACAATTCACTTTTTGTCTGTATATGTTGCTGTGACCATTACCTCCGGTTAGAGCATCTGTCATTTTAGACTCATTACAATCCCAACATGCAAGCAGGCCATCTGGCAGCCCAACATAACACATCAGAGATACTTCAGGTGCAGCTAACATTGGGTAAGACAGTGATTCAGGTCATAGCCTGCTATAGGTCCCCAACCATGTCCCAAGACTCACACTCCAAGTTCCTAAGCACCTGGAGAATATTGGGGTCCAACCTAACACTCTCATACTAGGCGACTTCAACTACCCCACCATTAACTGGGAAAACTACAGATGCACCAATACACTTCCCAACATTTCCTGGAATTCATTAATTCCAATTTCCTGGACCAGCTCGTTCTTACCCACTAGAGGTAGCAACATCCTTGACCTGGTCATTACTAACATGGGCGACCATTGCTCTACACCAATAGTCAACTCCTACTGGTGAGATCCGACCACAAACTAATCACCTTGGAAATCCACCCCCCCCCCCCACAAAGGTAACCACCATGAAAAACTTCCCCAAAGCTAACTTTGGGCTCCTAAAAACAGAGGTGGCTAACTTCACAGCACCCATGCAAATGAAGAAGAGATGGATGACAGCTGAATCATACACCAATGCAATGTACGAACACGTACACAAATGCATGGATCTCGCCTTACCCAATAGAACCAAGATGATCTCCTCCAAAGAAAGGAAGCCAATCTGGTGGTCTCCTGCCATAAACAAACTTGACAACAGAAAGAGGAAACTGATGCGGAATAAGGTGAAGTCCCAAGACTGGAAAAACTCCCTTATCAGCCTCAACAAAAAGTTGAGATCCCTCATCAAATCCTCTAAAGCTAGCTATGAAAACAGAATAGCAGCAGATAATAAAGACACCCACAAGGCCTTCTATAGTTATGTAAAGAATGTCCATGGTAATACCCAGATTTGCTCTGAGCTACTGCAAAATGGTACTTCCTATATCGAGCCAACAGATATTGCCAATATACTGGCCAACAGATTCAGTGCCAATTTTACCCCCCCAAAGGACCAATCACAATACCAGTAGATTACCAGGCATCCAGTATCCCTGCTGCACAGGTTAAAACAGCATTGTCCAAGGCCAAGAATACAGCTTCCATGGGACCTGACAATATCCCTGGCTGTGTTCTACATGAACTACAGAGTGAACTGGCACCTCACCTGTGTGCCCTGTTCAATCACAGCCTCACCTCAGGCTTTGTCCCTACTGAATGGCGCACTGCTACAGTCATCCCTCTCCACAAAGGAGGAGTGACTACAGACCATGGGAACTATCGCCCCATTAGCCAGACGAGTCTGATATGCAGAGCTATGGAATGTATCATCATGGACCTAATAAACAAGGATATAGGGAATCTCCAAACTCTGGATCCCACACAGTTTGGTTTTGAGAAAGGTACATCATGCCTGCTCAACTTGGTCAACTTCTTTGATTCAGTCACCAGAGCTGTGGATGAAGGTAAGGTGGTTCATACAGCCTACTGTGATCTGGCTAAGGCATTTGATACCATTCCCCACTCTGGAATCATAGAAAAACTTAGTAAGCTAGGCATCAACCCCTATATTACTAGGTGGGTTGCAAACTGGCTCACAGATAGAACCCGCAGTGTGATAGTAGCTGACTCCAAGTCAGACTGCCAACTAGTCACGAGTGGAGTCCGACAGGATTCAGTCCTGGGTCCTCTCCTGTTTGGTATCTACTTCTCTGAAGTGGGCCAACACAAAGGAACTCTGGCTTACAAAGTTCATAGATGATTGTAAGTTGGGAGCTATTATTAACTCCCCAAGTGATGTTGACATCCTACAGAATCGCCTCACTGAGACCAACGATTTGTGTCAGAACCATGGCCTTAAGCTCAATGCCAAAAAATGTGTCGTCATCCCCTTTGGGAAAAACCCGGTTTCCATGAATTACCACATCGGTGGTAGTCCACTGAACACAGACGGTGTTATAAGAGATCTGGGAACACAGGTTGACACCAAACTCTCTTTTGATCACCACATTGCCACTGTGGTCAGAAATTCTTTCTATGTGGCACATCCCATTACTAAGGGTTTTGCATCCAGGAAGAAAGAGGTCATTGTCTCCCTCTACTCTTCCCTCATTAGGCCAATCATCGAGTACAATGCCCCATTTGACATGTACCTCACTAAATACCTGCAACAACTGGAGAGGCTGCAAAAGTACCTCACAAAGAAAATCCTAGGCCTTAAACACTTGTCCTATATGGACAGACTCAAAAAACTCCAACTATTCTCTGTCTCATATCGCCTACTTAGAGGCAATCTCTGCTTGACTTACAAAGCTATGTGTGACCCCTATTAGAAATGTTGCATCTAAAGAAATCCCAATCCCTCAGCACCACATGCTCCAGAGACCTCAACCTCATTATCACAACCAACAGAACGTACTGGAGGGACAGGTTCATAACCCAGAGACTGCCCATGCTATGGAATAGACTTCCTATACTTATCAAGCAGACCACCTTGCTGACCATCTTCAAGAGAAATCTTGAGTGGATGGGAAAATTCACCCCGGGGATCACTCCAGTGGCTCTACTTGACAGAGGCACTGGGAACTAAGGTTGGGTGGTACGATTCCAGGGTAATCCTATGGCTAGGCTTGTAAAGGCCCCAGGGCCATTAGCCTAGTACACATCTATGAACCTATAAGTCAAATCAAGCAACTCTTGATTTGTCTTGCAGTATTTTCTTTTTCACATGGAAAAATCCTGTCAGTATATAAGTGATTATGAAAATTACTATCCATTAAACAAAGGATATTATGAGCAGGCATCATTCTCCAGGCTTTGAAAAATGATTCTGCCTATGAAGTGCGCTACTAATGAGGACATCAATTAGAGAAAATGACTGAAATATCATGCCTCTTACTGAAAGTAGCTGCACATCTCAAAATGTATTGGTCAGGTTTTTATTAGCTCAACGCTTTTCCTTCTTACTTTCAGTCTTCTAACTGGGGTTATCTGTTACATTTACATTTATGAATTTCTTAGAAGTGGCTTTGCTGATACATAATGAAGCATACAATGCAAAAATATCACATAATGTGCAAAAAAAAAACAATTGTTTTTTGTATATTCATTGTAGACATTAACATTTAATAATTTATTTGTAAACCAGCTTGGAAAACAGATTCATCTAATAAGCTCCATTTTCTGCAGTACTGTGAACAAATAATCAGTGGATAATCTAATGAAGGACAGCAGAAATCAGGACAAACTATTACCTTCAGGCTACAAAAAATTTATCTTGGCAAACACTCCATATGTTTTCCACCCTATTAAAAGACATAGAAAGAATAGCGAATGGTCACAGCTGATAAAGATAGAATGCAGAGAAGTTTGGTATGAATCATAAAACTTTTTAATGTAAGTTCTTGTATGAGGAAGACAGTACAAGTGATTAAGAATAAACTTCGCAGCAACAGTTATTACTAGTATAATCAGAAGTTGGGCATAAATGGAAATGCAGCCTTATTTTCTTATGGCATTTTAGCAGATTCACATTAATTATTTTTAAAGCATTATTGCATGCATCAGAGATATACATTTACAATCAGTTATGACATTTTCGGTATTTATATAAGAGAGCTGTATTAGCATTCTAGAGAATGACCTCCTGAAATCCAAGAGGGGTTTGTAACAAACTGGAGTGACCAGCATGACTAACACAAATAAATTTCTCTTGATTGCCATATTATGTGTTTATTCAAAAAATAATTGAAGTTGCTTCTTTTTAATAGAATATGCTTCTTTCATCCTATTTAGGACCATGCTTTGAATAAATTGTTATGTTAATTGTTTTGAGACATGATTTCTAATGCCAGAGGCCATTTCTGGTTGTTTCATGCAGTAATTAGGATTTGGGTCACATACACAGCTCATATGTACTGAGGAAGGGAGGAATGGTAAATACTCTGTTCTTATGATAAGGAGTGAGCTTTAAATTTAGCCCTGTAGGAATATATAGATATAATTTAGTTATGAAGGTCAGACTACATTTTTCTGCTTTTATGCCTGTGTACTAGCATATGTGTGTGCGTGTGTGTGTGTGTGTGTGTGTGTGTGTGTGTGTGTGTGTGTGTGTGTGTTTGTGTGTGTGTGTGTAGGGCAGTGTGGGACAGTTTGCCAAATACAGTAACACAACTCATTAAACAAGGAATACATTTTATTTGGCTTTCATTTGTTCTGCTGTTTACATTGGAAATATAAAGAACACCACGATCTGTACCCCAGAAATAATGAAAGTTATTTGTTTTTGAATTACACTTCTTTTAAACTGTCTCAGTTCTGTGTTAAGAGAAATGTCAAAAAGTAGTCAATTCATTTTCAGGCAACTGAAAGTAAAAAGAGAAGATAAAATTGAACTATATGAAACTGGGAAATTATATATTTCTGCAGATTTAGAATAAACATATTTCATATTCTAAATATGCAACTTTATTTAACTGGGGCATTTGAAAGGATTCTGGTAATGGCTCTAAGATTGAGAAAGGTTTAAAATAAGAATATGAAAGGAAAGTTAGTGCATCTTGATTATCTGCATTTCAGAATGATAGCTGATAGATATATACTTTCTTCTAGCTCACAAATGTCATCTTTCTCCTAGGCCCACTAAAGATAATTGCCCCAACAATTTTACTTTTTGAACAAAGGACTCAGTGTAGTTACTTAGAAGGCTAGCAATAGTCATTCCATATTCTGTAATGTCTTTTACAAACCCACTTGGATGTGTTGTTTCTTTGATCACAGAATTCAGCCCTGTAAAACATGTGGTGAACACTTGCCTAACACTCCACTTTCATGTATTGCCTCACTGTACTATACTTCACTAAGTAGTGATCAGTTTAGATTATATCAAAAACAAATGTTGTACAAGATGAGTACAAACACATTCAGTTTGTAATAATTAAGCATCCTGTTGGGTGGGTGGCTACACACAGCACCTTTGCATAACCGCCTGCTTCCCAGTGTTTCCCGCATTGCTGGTTTCCTTATACAGCACCTATAGTCACACTTAAGAGGAGACTGAAACTATGACATGGGGGAGAATGTTATACAGAACTGTATTAAAGGGGCAGTTGATTGTTTATCAGAATCTGTATGTTTAATTTAATTAAAATGCAGAACCCCAAGTGCCATAGTACAGTGTAGGAATGTGTTTCATATGTGCATTGAATAAGAAAAACACTGGTCCAACCATCAGAATGTGTTTAATCTAAAAACAACAAAGCTTTCAAATCACTCATGACTCTTCATCAGTGTTGTAAAACAAAATACATTCATATCCTATTTAAAGTTATAACCAGCCTATCAAAATAAGATACGTCAAGCACGACTTTAAATGCATTGCAATCACATGACAAATATATAAAAGCAGTCAGATAAAAATGTAGAAATATAAACAAATAAATAAATACAAATACCCGAGTTACAAAAGTCTGTTTCTCTTTCAAAAGCGGTTTGATACTATTATCTACTGATAAGATCTCAACCCTCTGTGCCGTGATGGATGTGGTACTTAATAACAATGTATTTATGTTTAATGATGAATATTTTCATCAGATATCAGTCGTAGCAATGGGCACACCTTAGAAATGTTTGTAGGTATATTAATTTAGAAACTGAATTTATATATCCTGTGTCGCGAAACACTTTATGCTTTAAGATTTTTGCAACTTGTGTAACTGAGAATGTGATTTATTTTGCCAATTGTGAAAAATGCAGTTGTTTCCATATTGGAAAGACAAATCAGAAATTGAAGGAGCTTATAGCCTCTCATTTGTCAGAAATTAGAAGAAACATAGAAACCAATGCATTAGCTAAGCATTTGCCACTATTTGGCAATGAACAAACTTTTAACTCCCACATTCCCATAGTAGCTGTCAAGGATGGCTACAATAGCAGACCCAGACAGATATGACTCCAAGCATGCTCATGCTAGCTACTGCATACACTGTTTGGCATGCACATCCTTGACATGACCCCAGTTGGTGGTAGAATTCCTGCAGTGTTACTAACCTCCACTGGGTGTTAATATAGCAGTGAGTCTTGATAGCCCCTTCACCAGAATGGTGGAGCCAACATCAGCTTCTTACTCCCAGCATCCTCAGTTGACTCCTTCAGTGTCCAGGCTGCTGAATGACCCCAGGTCATCTGGGTCATAATAAGAGATTTATTCCTCTACACCTCAGATCTTGTTATTATATTTTACTGTTTTCTTGTTTTACCTAGTTCTCTTGGCTCAGTGATACCACCAAAGCTGAAGCTAGGGCAGGTCAAAGGGGGCGGCTACACTGGGCACAAGCTGTTATGGGACAGGACTGGTAGTTGATGATGGTGAGGGAGTGTAGAATTTTAATTCTTTCTGAAGCTGGGAGAACATTGCAACTTCGGAAATGAATGTTGATACTGCATTTGCAGTTACAGCTGATTCAGCTCATGTTTGGTAAATATCCCTCACACTAACAGCAGCAACATTCTCATCTGCTTAATATCAGCAGGAGCACTCTCCTTCCAGTTCTAGAAACATCTGGTGACCATGATATCCTTACCTGCTGTAATGCTGATTAGTGCCCTTGGCATTCTAATACAGACTAATAAGCTTCTTAGGGCACACAATGTCAAAAAAATCCAAGCACAGCAATCACATTAACAATCACACACACACACACACACACACACACACACACACACACACACACACACACACACACACACGCACACACACACACACATTCCTGATTTTGCCCTTTCTATTGTAACATTTTTGACTTTCTGGTAATCACTGAGGATTACAGTCAGGCAATAATGCTAAGTATTAACATTTTGTACTTCTTAATGTTCAGAAAATGCATATTAATACAAAATCTGCTGTTCTATTATTTTTAATTTTACTCTTTTGTCGACCATGTAATCCTACTGGACAAACTGTTCCTTTTCAGGAGTGACCTGGGAGCACAGAATCACACAATAGACAAATGAAGCTTTGTATAGGCCCTAGGGCCGATAGCCTAGTACCAACCTATGAACCTATGAAGGTCGACCTAAAGCATGTACTACTGACTTAGGTAGCAGCTCATTAACAGCACATAGCTTTAGCCCTCTGTGCTAGCTGCCAGACTTTTTAATTGAATTAGAGTAATATTTAAAAATTATCTCTGAGTTTGGGCCCTTGTCTCACCCCCCCCCCCAATATTTTTATCATTGCCCAGAATTCTTGATCAAATAATTTGAAAGATATGCTGTATGTACTTATGAAATTTGCATATCCTTAAGTGTAGTAACATCTGGGAAGGCAACAGGTGGTCTTTGCAAATTAGGTTTATTTGTGGCAGCCAACATTCTTGTCACATGCATGGAGTAATGGACCCTGCACCAAACATAAGGTCCTCATGAAATGTTATTTTTGCATTTTTGTCATTCATTATATTAGAATTCAAATGAATAAGTTATACAAGTGTATTAAATTTGAGAACAGGAGACTGATGGTTGTATTTTTCCATTTCCCCAGCTTAACAGCAGAGTCTCCTCCCCCTCACAGCCATCAGTGCATGGTGGTGGTAAGTGGAGACACTAAATCAAAGTGAGTCCTAACATAGAAATGAGTCCTTGCAAATCCTGCCAACATCTGTGATCTTTGCCTTCCCTGTTTCTCACTCTGTACTCTTATTAGTGACTACTTTCTTCCAGTGCAAGGTTGTTGTTGTTGTGTCTTTCGGCTTTTCCCAGTTAGGGGTCGCCACAGCGGAACTCCGGTCTGCTAATGATTGGCAGTAGATTTTTACGTGCCGAGTTGCCAGCCCTGACGCACAACCTTCAACGAAGGTATGCCCATTCACGCATGTCTCTACACAGAAGACGCTTTAGCTGAGAACTGAACAGGACAACATCTTACTGTGAGGCAACAACGCTACCGCAGCACCACCACTGCAGTATTTAAGCAATAAAACTTTGCAAAACTCCTCCCACACAACAAGGCTAGTCAATGACTGTCCTTCCCAACCTGAGAGTCACTAATCAGCTCCAGTCACTACCAAGATGGCCTGCTCTAACTGCTGTGGACCATTTTAGACTATTTGTACTCTACTCCCCATGATTTCCTTGTTCTGCAGCCCTCCACTTTCTTACATGATAACTATGCAGTTATTCACTGTTCCTATGTTAACAATGTACATAATGATTTGGGTTATGACTCAAACCTTGTTTGTAATGCTCTATATGTCTCACTAGGCCAACTGATGTAACACCCAACCCTAGCTTGACATCTTCCTAGTGTCTATGAAGCCTGCCAATAAACCCTCCACCCAGCACTGGGTATGAAAATTCAGTCTGAGCCAGGTCTTCAATAATACTGGCCAAGGGCCTTTAGCTGCTAATAATATATTGTATCAGAATTGTGTAACAAAAAACAGCATGCTACATTTACTTTCTTTTTTTTTGCACATGAGTTTTGAATAGGGATGAACATAACTTGTTAAATAATGTCCTGTCTGCTTTTGTTTTATGAAAAGAGTACATTCACTAATGTTGGACTTTGTGTTCCATCATCAAATTAAAGTTAATGATGGATTCAGCTGTTTTTAGTAGTGCATATAGGTATCCAAAACAATCTATCTAAGATTAGTAAGATACAATGATTTCATTCTATTTTAAGTTAGAGTAGTACTACTTTTTTATATTTTATTATTTATTTATTGTGTTTCTTAGCTGGGGTAGAATAGCAATCCTATGATCCATGTTTAGGTTCAGAATGAGCATACAATTAGTAACATACACAGAGTGATTGTTATATGCAAAGCAAGATACAAACATCTCAACTTACTGAAGTGACATAATAACAGAGATAAGCAGACTTGTATTACAGGAGATGCCATGCACCTAGGAGAAGAAGGAAACTGATTGAACTGTATGCTATATTTACAATAGTCTGTGACTTACTTTACAGAGGCACAGTAGGCTAATCTAAGAGGGAGTCGGAAGCCAAATACACTCTGGCTAGGCTTATAAATGCCCTAGGGCAGATAGCCTAGTATCTACCTATGCACCTAATATGTAGGCTGCACAGTAGGCCTCGTGTATGTTACATCTTGGTTGCATATTTATGTTTTACTTTTAATTTCAAAGTAATATTGAATCAATACTTTACTGTAACTTAACATACTGTGCACTATAAGTGTATGTGCCATTTATCAATTATTTACTTATTTATTTATTATCCTGGATTAATACTGTTAAACATATATTGTACTTACTGAGATTCTATATCAGCACTGAGATATGCATTAATTGAATTAACCCACATAGGTTTTATGAAATGAGTTCAGTTTAAAGATTTCATTTGTGATTTGAATGAGGCAAGCGACACTGAGTGCAAATGGGCCATATTCATCAGTAAGGCAAGAGGAAGGAGGTGCGGCCATAAGATTGTTGGCATCTGTCATGATAGTAACCCTAGTATCTGCTAGTAGATATACACTGTAAGGGGTGCAGACAAGCTGAGAAACGTGTCGTCCTGGGCAATACCTGCACAGGGATCCTCTGCTCCATCTCAGAGGCACTAGTAGTTTAAGAGGGACAAGGTGACTGTAGTTGCTGAAGGAAACATTTGGACATGGGAGAAGTTTGCAGAAGACATGACAAAAGTCTATTCAGTGACCTCAATAAGATTAGGGAAAATCATTTCAGCACCTCAGAAGGGTATCAGGCCATTGCTTATGCTATGACAAAATATGTTGGCAAAGCATTGGCCACTATCTGAGTATTTGGGAGGTCTGGGGGTAAGCGTGAAAAGAATATTTTCAAGAACTTGTCTAGTGGATGTGCCATCTTACCAGGAGACAGTGCCAAAATAGCATAATTAATGCATCATTTCATTGCTGCATAAAAGGAAGGCACAGCACTTCCAGACTGGCAGTTTGGTGTCCCTATTAAAAAAGGAGAGAAGAGGTTGTGTTGTCCGTGTAGGGAATCTAAAGACATGCATCTGGAGCGTTTCTCCCCGGGCCTCCGCTGAAAACAGGCTCTGTGGAACCTAGTCGGACATTCCCGGTCAACAAATGTTAAATAAAATAAAATAAAAATAAAAAATCTAGCATTAGCCTTCCAAAAAGCTTGTGACCACAATACTGCAGAAAAAGACTTGTGATTTAAAAGTTTACATACTACTCAGAATTTGCAAAATGCTTATTTGTCTGTCTAACAATAAGCAATGATCTTTGCAGAATAATAAAACACAGTTCAAAACCTGTGCCTGGAATATTCATATATTCAGCCATAATGTACTTAAAATAGAATATATAAGGCTGAATGCACTTTGTTAACAATTACCTTTGCAAGTACAGCAGTAAATGATGACTTGTACTTTGATCTGTATCAGTATCAATATTGGCTTTACTAATTATGCTATCAGTCTGTGTTACAGATTCCTCAATCAATTCCTTCTATTGAGGAAAGCTGCTCATGATAGTCTTATGTGGGAAACAAGCAAATTAATAAAAAGATAATTATTAAGTGAGAGTTTCTGTCTCCCAGAATTAATTAGTGCTTATACTGCAGTAAGACCTTTGGATACCAAATGTGCATCTCTTCCTTATAAAAATATCTAAATCATATAGTTGTTTTTTCCAACAGGAAATATAAAATAATACATATTGTTATAACATATACAAGATCTAACTTAAGACCCAGTGTTAGCCACTACTTCCAATATTACAGTTTATGGTAATTATATTTAAATATCTTACATATTATATAAATATTTAAAAACACACTGATTTCAGTAGTACCTACAGGTTTTTAGCATCACATGTTAAACTTTCATATATATATATATATATATATATATATATATATATATATAGTTATCTTAGTGGCCTTGTTGTGATATCAGGATGAAATAAATTTGTGAATCTATTTGCAGGATTTACATATTTTCATTTATACACATGACAACATCAAACACCATGGAACAATTAAAAAATGTGTCAAACAATCACACTGAGCTATGGTGCAAACGTATTCTGAGTACCAGAGTTTTCTGGCGTACAGGTAATTGGTGATATTTGGAGTAGCAATAGTGGTAGCAGAATAGCATGAGTTAGTGCCTGCTATTTGAGCAGATGCCCACTATGTGGCATGCCTTGGCCATCTGTACCACTTCAGAAAGTACTGTCAGCACCTTACATATCACCACTTCACAGATGAGCAGACAGTGGACTGCTGCCATGTAGAGAGGGAGACTGTGTGTGATCTGGTTAACTGTGTCATCTACAAGTGGAACCAAGGGGGATATGTGACTTGCCCATCCCAGTGGACACAAAGATATGTATAGCATTAATCATATTATCTATATTGACCTGCCACTCTCTTATGGGGACACATTAGGGATATGAGAGGTGCCATCTTTGTGTGTTCTACACCAGTTCCTTGATACCACATTGCATGATCTGCAGGAGCATATCAGGTTCCCCAGGTCTGCAGAGGAAAGAACCAGCACGATGCAGGTGTTTTACAACAAAGCCCATTTCCCTGGTGCCATAGATTGCACACATATTGCCATCAAGACCTCACCTGGTCAACAGGGATGGAGATACATCAGCAGGAAGGACTTGTACTAATGAACTGCCAGGTGGTGTATAATGTCTTGGACATTATATATAATGTGTCTGTGCATCACTCAGGCAGTTTCCATGGTTTGTGCATATTGCACTTGTCTGACCTATATCAATGGGTTATGTGTGGGGGAGCTGCCCACAGGGTCATCTTGTTAACAGATGCGCACATAAGCCGATTACATAGGGCAATTTATGCAGTTACCATGTAAGAAGGGAGCAGGCCACATATAATGATGCAGCTGTTGCTGTATGTGATGCCAGATATGCCCTGGAGTTGTGGATGATAACTCCTATCTGCAACCTCCAGGTCATGACAGAGATGGTCTATATTACAGCCCATACAGGAACATGGAATGCTGTGGATCACGTAACTGGACAACTCAAGGGATGCTTCTACTATCTCAATGCAGCAGGTGGGACTCTGCAATCCCCATCTAAGATATGGAGGAAAATCTGTGTGGTGTGTGCCATGTTGCTAATATGGCCCTGAAGAAATAGCTAGCAGAGCAGGGAAACATTATAGCAGAGCCCACCACAGCAGTAAGAGCATCAGTGAAGAGCAGGGTTTAGAGACTGGTGATGACGAAACTGCAGTGATACCACATGCAAGGCAGAGATGGGGTGAAATATATTGTAGCACTGGTAAAGACGTGATGTTTTGTTCAAAACTATGGGACATGACCGAGACAACACAAAATTAAATGGTGCTTGCATTATCACACCAAGGCAATGCAAGTCAGGGTGTGCACCAGACATAACCATAGCCACACAGGTTAGGGAATAGACAAGGCACAGCCATCATCACTTAGATAAATGGTGAGACACTATGACAGATCTATACTATACTATACTATACTATACTATACTATACTATACTATACTATACTATACTATACTATACTATACTATAATATGACACTATATTAAAGGATGGAGCCACAGGAAGTGAATTTGATAACTTCTTTCTCTGGTAGGAGGCTGTGGGTCATCTGAGATCACGTTCTCCAGTAATGGGTGTTGAGCTGCTATGCTGCTACTGCTGACAATTGCCATTGTGGTGGTTTGTGGTCTCAGGGCTTGATGCAGTTCATAACAAGGAAGGCATACAACTATGGATCATATGTTGCACTAAGACAGTGTGTCTCATGTTGGAAGCCTGCAGAGCATTGCTCTCCATGAACTGGATCATGACCATAAGCAGGCATGGCACTCTGTGTGCCCACAGTGGATACTGAAGAGGTAGAAATACATCCCAGATATTGAGTTTGAAGAGCATATGAGATCATGATCAAAATACTAATGAAAGGCAGGGGTGGCAGACTATGTGACCATAGCTGAGAGTGGTACTATCTCAAGAATGCACTGTGTAGTCTGAATGGGGTTTTCATGTACCCATCTACCTCACATATGACCCCATTTGTGGTCATGGATTGCATGGCCAGCAGATGCAGACTGGATGTCAGTTACCAGTTGTCTCATTGAAGCATCCAGGGAAGCAGAATTTACCATCATCAGCCACTGCAACACCATCTGCTCTGTGTCCCTCTACTCCATGTCACTGTGCAGGTGCTACTTGTTGTCACTTAGGCTAAGAAGGCCACTCAGTATCCCCCACAGTGTTGATGGTAACAGTTACTGGTGCCTGGATCACTGTACTAGATGTCTGTTGATTTATGTCATGTTGCACCCAGATCAGGAACAAACCTGGAGTCTTGGTGGTACAACCTCTACCTTTCTCCTATGGTAGGTATAAACACATCAGAAACACTGTGAATTTCAGATGCTGTATATGCTACTGGATCATGGAGAGCCCAGGAGGGGCTCCCAGGCAAAGGATACCTGCCATGCAGATTGTGAGGTCAGCCTGAACTTCCATAAGGGCCTCTGACATGAAGGATTTGGGTGAGCCCACTCACAATATTGTTGCTGACAGTGCCACTAATGTCATCAGACTGTGCCATGCACATGTTGCCATTATCACCAGTCAGAGGTGACCTACCAGCATCAGACATGTGCTGTCCTATTCTGCTGGTGTCTCCAGCAGCAGAACATGTGAAAGCATGAACACATGACACCACTGGCAGCATTCAGAGAATACATATACCTCCAGTGTATATAGTAATAGATAACGGAAATATGTATAGAATATGGAGACATAGGTACTTTGATATGTGGGCTATTGCAGCTGCATCCCAGACATACCTGAAAGAACAGACATGCAGAAGATCCTTGGAGATTTAGTCCCATCATGGATGCTGTGCACTGTACCATACTGAGGTGTATTGGGTATTACTTTAATTATTTTTACTTTTATTTATTTATATTTGTTTTCTTGGGATACTGCACAGATCAAGACTGACCATTTGCAGACGCAATTCGTTTCCTCAGTGGGAGGTAGGGTTTAGGGAGAGGGAGCTAGAAATTAATTCTAAGCACGTTTTTTCTATCTCTATTCTGTTACCTTTTGTACATGTGTACTTAGGTGTGCATACTGCGCCTTACAGCAGTGAAGGAGTGAGAACTCAACACTGCAGGATAGCACAGGATGTGGGAACAACTCTGCTAGCAGTGAGGTACATATTCCACGTCTGTCAGTCCACTGTGAAATAGAGGTATACAATATGACAAGAGAGAGAGAGTAGTCTCATGAAGAATACAAAATGCACAAGTTCTGCATAAGAAAGTACAAGCCAAGCAAATGGAAAGAACTATAAGTGAAGCAGATTAGTATAACTGTGGAATTGTTAAATGCTGGATAGAACTTAGGCAAATAAACAGCATGGTATATATATATGGGTAGACCTGAAGAATGTAGACTAGAGCACTTGGTGCATCCCCTACTCACATGTGGATGGTCATTGCCAACCCAGATCCCACATCCAAAACACACTCTAATATTAGGGCCAACTCTCCCCCTCCAGAGAGGGAAACCAGCACCTTCACCTGTGTAAGACATTTCTGTATTGGTTTCTTCTCCATAGTGAACATATGCTTGACAATGCCATGTGCCATGTTCTCTGTGTGAGGTATAATATCAGTTCCCATTTCCTACCTTTGCTGCAAAAACCTGCTGTTTTTTCAAAACAGCATTCACTCCCTGTACCACTTCCTGCCACATCTGGCCCTGATGTAGCTTATCTGCAACACCTTTACTCAGGGTGTGCAAGCTGAGGATCTGCATTAACACGTCTGTCTTCAGGGTGGTGACCTTTTCCAACCAATGCGCCTTCTTGGGGACCCATGACAAGACTAATACACTTTGTGGCTTACACATGTAAGTCAGTGATGTATACAGCATGTGTTAAAGCCATACAGCCACTGCCCCCTTTGTCCATTATGCAGCTTACTAGCAGGCCTAATCCCTTGAGGCATTATATGCACAGCACGATAGCTAGACATGACAGAGCCATGTCACATGCACACACACTCCCTGGCATTTACCTGTCTGTGACTGTCATACACCACAGCTGCTGCTGACAGAACTAGAGCATAATACTGTGCAGGTTTTCTTCCTTCACTATTTGTATTTCCAGTTTCTCAGAGTTACTATATAAAGTGCTGTATGCAACATTATTGTCTGTAAGTGTTCTTGGACAACTCTGTGTCCATGTTAAAGCTTCTTAGCATGACACTTATGATCATGAGGACATTTAATGCCACCATCTCTGGATTGCTGCTGGAATTCAATGCACTATCCTCACTTGTTGGTGTTAGCAAAGCTTGGCACAGCAATAAGGTAACATGTGATCAGTATGTTCATGCACACAGGCTGTGTACATGTGATCAGTATGTTCATGTACACATGTGATCAATATTTTCATGTACACAGCCTGAGTAGACCCATAGCACTGTGGCACAGCACTATGGACACTTAGTAGTGCTCCATTGCTGCATTATGCTGCAAATCACATGATGTCTGAATGTGATTCTGTGTGCACAGATCTACCATTTTGCTCACTGAGTGAACCAGAGTGAAAGAACATGGCATACTCAGGCATGATGAGCTCCAGAACCCCAGCATGGTGTGCTGGGAGGAGCAAAATAGTCTTATCCTTCCTGTATAGGGACTTTGCAGAGCACTTGTTAGGGCAGTACAATGGCCCCTTATACAAGGTGGATAGCTGGTACAAGCTTGCTCAGATGGTGGCTGACGCCACTGGCATCACCCATTTTGGTATTGGTATATACTGGTCTGTTTCAACAGTGGGAGGTAGGCACTAGGATGGGGGAGACAGAGAGAGAGAGAGAGAAAGAGAGAGAGATGGACATGAAACAAAGCAAGTTTTTTCCTATTCCTATTCCAATTTCGAGGCCTAGTGTACATTTGTACTGAGGTGCATATACTTTATTTTACAGTGGTGATGGAATGAGAATTCAACATGGCAGGATGTAACAGGAGGTGGGAGCAACTCTCCCAGCAGTGGGGCACATATTCCATGTGCGCCCATCCGCTATAAAACTGTACTTTTATGTGTCCTACATGTGTGTACTAATGTGATCTCTTTTTCTCATCCTTCTGCAGGTCCAGTTGTGAGAGAGCAGTGGTAGTTGTCTCAGCCTTCGTGGTTAATGCCTCTGCTGCTGAGTAGTTATTGCTTGCCAGGTCGCTCTCTCAGCAAGATGATGCAGGTCACCTGCTGGAGGTAACCTTGAGGGATGCTAGTGATCACTGTGGCCACTTCTCAAGAGATGGGTATAGGGTTCTCTTCTTTCATTATCACCCAGAGTCAGTTGCAATGTCTGGTGTCTACTGAGACACATCAGCAACTGGAAGCCCACCTTGGTAGTATGGAATACCTTCTGGAGTGCCTTGTTAAGTCATATGATTGGCAGGCCCCTACCATCAAGCCACAGGGAGCACAGCTTGCTCATGATGTCAGCCATTGTGATTGCTGATGGCTGGGTATGTTTAGCTCTTGGGCATCCATCCATGGACTCTCCCTTCCCCTCATCCAGTGTTCCTGTCCCTTGAGTATCTTTCCCCATACCTTGTTCATTATCCAGTCCTCTCCATCACCAGCTGTCTACTCTCTGTCTGTGTTCCTCCATTGTCATACCAATCCTTTGTGTGTATACCACCCTTGTTTATTTATGTCTGATATTTATGTTTGTTTGTCTGCCTCTATTACCTTCCCTTTCACTTTATCCCTTCCACAATCATTGCTTTCTACCTTCTCCACCTTCCCTATTTTACTATATATTCCATACGGTGCTTTCTTCCACAAAATAAAAACAAAAACTTCCCTTCCTCCCTCAACTTCTATAACTTATAGTTCCGCTGTGTGTGTTTTCCTCTCCTTGTTATTCTCTCCTTTGCTACTTTCCTATTGCTCCTTTCCTTTTCCTTCTTACGTATATGATGAACTGGGTGAGCAGTTTGCTGTGCTGACCCTCACTGAGCTATCTGGATGACCATGAGTGGTGGCTATGCATCACTTCATTGTGTGTATGTGAGCATTCATAAACTGTGCTCTATTAGCCTGCCTTCACAGTGACATCTGGCACAGTGGTCATGCACCCTTCTATAGCGCTACTTATCCCACTAGACTGCCCAAGCATGTTTTATTCCCCATAACGTGTCACATAAGCAGTCCTTGTCTCGGTATGCCAGTGATATGCCAGTCTACTACATACCTGATTAGCTGTGGACCACGGGTCTATATTAGAACATCGACTTTTTGAAATGTCGAATGTTCTAATATTGACCCCTATTCAGCGAACACTGACAATATCGAACATGCAGAACAGCGAATTTTTTCCCAGGGAAAAAAAATTGCTGTTCCAACACACATACACACAACACAAACACACCAAACAAACAGCAATCCACACACATACACCTAAACTCCTACATCTAACCCTACACTGTACACACACAACTAGCTATCCACTTATCTTAACCCAAACTCTAGACCTAAGGTCCATCACTATTGCACACTCACCTCACCCACACACTAACCCTAACTCACCTACCCCGCCCTAACCCTCACGTCCACACAATTGCACACTTAACTGACCCCGATCTGTAACTTTCCACCACAGTGCTGAACATAGCGAAGCCACAGGAACGGCCAACCAAATTCCTTCCCTAGGAAGAAATTCGGTGTTCCACGGCTTCGCTATTTTCAGCTTTTGCTGAATAGGGGTCGATATTAGAACATTTGAAGTTGTGAAACTTCGATGTTCTGCTATAGACCCATGGACCACACTATATGCTGCATGCTGAACCAAAAAACAAAAGTGGATGCACTCCGAAACCAGCAAACCACTCGTAAATGAACGAAGTTCACAAAGCAGTAAAATCCAAGAATTGTACTTTAATTTAAGCTCCAAAATACAGGCTTTCCTTCAGTATAAACTACTAACTTCTTCAGAAATGGAAACAGCGTCATGCATTGTTTAATTTAATTTAGGTAGTCCAGCATTTAAACAGGTCAGAACCATGTGACATATTTTGCGTCCGGTACTATCTTGGTCTTTTACCGATAGGTAGTTTTTCAGCCTATGCGGTTCCACTTTTCATTCCTTTGCCTTGTAAGTTCATGTGGAAATGTTTGTGGATTACTTTTTGTATTTGTACATAGTGTGGTTTTTAATGTTATAATACAGGGTGACTATGAGCTTTTATTAATGTCAGTAGTAGCCTTTTTAAAAGGAAATGTCCTTTTTGCAGAGTTTTTCATTCAAGATGTTTTCTTGTAGATTATAATGAACACGTGACATTTTTAACAGAGTGCTTAATACAATTTTAATTGCATGACGCTGTTCCCGTTTCTGAAGTTAGTAGTTTATACTGATGAAAAGCCTGTATTTTGGAGCTAAAATTAAAGTACAATTCTTGGATTTTACTGCTTTGTGAACTTCGTTCATTTACGAGTGGTTTGCTGGTTTCGGAGCGCATCCACTTTTGGTTTTTGGTTCCGTTTGTGTTCTGTTTTATCTGGTTTGTCAAGATATGCTGCATGCTGTTTAGTGCTGTGCACTAGTTCTATGATTGTTTATAAATCCCAGCCCTAACATCAAATAAGTGAATGAAATAATATAAGCTTCTGCTATCATGTTTTATTGCTTTTCATATTCATGGAGCAAGACAAATAAGACATGGTTGAGCCAGTCAGAAAGGTTGACATTTAATGATACCACACAGCAAAGAACTTGGGGTGAATTTGTAATGGTACTGCAACATGTACATGAACCTTTTTTTTTTAATTTAAAGACAACCCTACCACGGTGTGATATGGTGCCCTAGTACAAAGATATGCAATATCATTTAGGGCTGGCCCTGCAGCATTTCAGTATGCTAAGGAGGCATATGCTAACTAACCTTGTTTTCTCTCCTCCACAGCACATCCAGGGAGGCATCTACATGCTAAGCAAGTCAGGAAATCTCTTGGACATGTAGCTCAGCATGGCCATCCCCATCACATAGCAGTAGTGAACATGGTCAAATGGCCTTATTCATCTACCAGAATTAAAAGTAGTACAGAGATCGGGGATGAGGAGCATTAGTCATCAGGGATTATTCTAAATTCAACTGCCATCACAGCTCCTACAGCAGTATGAGGATCAAGGTGGGGGGGCCATTAGACACCAAGGTCATTACAATTATGCCATGACTTCACCAACAGTAGTACAGGGATTGTGGGTGGGTGTTATCCACTAGAGAAACTACAATTGTGCATAACATTAACAATGGCAATACATGGATTGGGGGGAAGCACTAGCCAACAGGGTTAATACACCTGTGCCATAATGCCACCTAAAATAGTACAAGGGGGTGGGGGAAAGCACTAGCAACTAGGGAGTAGTGTAAAACCTTGTGCCTTAATGGAACTAGTATGAGGATCAGGCGGACAGGTAGGGACTGTGGTGTGTGTGTGTGTTTGACTGTGTACTTGTGTGTAGGAGAGAGCCTGAAGGGGGTGTCTATGGCTACACAGTATGACAGCAGCAGTTAACTACAGTGACATGCAGATGATATGCACAGTATGGTAATAACTGTGATTCAGAGACATGCAAATTAGGAGATAATGTGGTCTTTCCATATTGCAGCTAATGTGTCTCTGAACTGCAAAATACTATGTCATGGTAGCAACGTCTTCACTCTACACCCTTTTTTGAACCCCTAGACATGTTTATATTTATTTACAAATAAAGCTATTTTAGTATTAATTATCGCAACAAAGGATGATTGCCATTGACTCATAAAGTGAATAATGATGCACATATTATGACATCCCAGAAATAAGCTTTAAAACAGAAGGATAAATACTTTCTTATTAAATAACAGACTATGTATTGCAGTTGGCCAGCGCAGAAGCATGGTACTCTGGTTAACTTCCCAGCCGGTGTGTCTTCTTTAGGGAGTTTTTATAGCTTCCCTGTGTCCATGTGGGTTTCCACCAGGGACTTTGGTTTCATCTTATATCACAAAGACATACCAATACACTGAGCTAGCAGTCTTCCAGCTTGTACATAGGTGTGTACATTTATGTGTGTTCATGCATGTACACTCATCTGCATACACGTGTTCATTCTGTGACATTCCATGCATTTTTGGTTTTATCCTTTATATTTATTGTTTTCTGAGATAGGATTTGGTTCCCCTCTGACTCTGTCAAGAAGGACGTGAGTATCAGAAATGAATGAATGATAACTACAGCCAAATATCCAAGAATGTTATGCCAAAATTCTTAAAGCAATACTGATCATGTCTGCTATGTTTGTTTAAACTAAACTGTCCTAAGTGGCATTGCTTATCTGCAGTTATGTGAAAGCAACACATTGAGCATAGAAAACACTTAAACATGTCTAATAGCCAGATGGTGTTTTTGTAAATGTAGCAAGCAAGAATCTGCACAAGTGCTTTTGCATTAGGCAAAATCCCCTTATTCCAGGATGGGTTAAACACCAATCCCATACCTCAAAACTGTACAGATTTTTGCAGAATGTCCAGATTTTTGCCTCATATGTTTGGTCTGTTCCTCATAACAAATTGTGTTGTTTGACAAATCATTGGGATGATCTAAGGATTAAAGTTACTAAATGACATGTATTTGAGTTTCAGACTTCATACCCTTCAGAAAATGCATGCTAACACAAATGCTGTTATTCTAGCAACCTTCTAAGATTATAGGAGCAATATTTAACATGAGTCCCTAGTTTTGGATTTCTTGTGCTAAGCGGTTGAGAGGTATGACCAATCCCCTTATTTTTTATTTTCTTTTTGTGGTCACTACAACTCAGAAAGAGTGACATTTAAAAAGTAAAATGTCAACTTTTCATCAAGATGCTGTGATCTTGGGAGTTCATTTACTGAATACTTTTCAAGCCCACACTAACATTGTCATTAATGTCTATTTATAAGGTATTTATATTTTAACAATCTTCTTCTTTCGGCTTTTCACGATTAGGGGTCGCCATAGAGGATCACCTGTCTGCTCATGATTGGCAGTGGAGTTTTACAGTGTCGAGTTGCCAGCCCGGTGCCCAACCTTCCTCAGAAGGCACACACATGCACGCACTCGTGCCTAGGGCCAATTTAGAGCATCCAATCCACCTACAGCATGTCTTTGGGATGTGGGAGGAAACCAGAGCACCTGGAGGAAACCCACGTGACCACAGGGAGGACATGCAGACTTCACACCGAAGGCACCCCAGCCAAGGATTGAACTGGAGGACCTCTTGCTGTGAGGCGGCAATGCTAACCGCTGCACCAACGCGGCTGTCCTATTTATATTTTAACAATAATAATTGTAATTATAACTTGGATAGGCAAAGTCAATAAACCCTACATGGTCTGCTAAGACCATGTGCATGTTGCACAGTAGCGCACTGGTTTGTATTTAGCCACAACACAACAACCATAACACAGTGGCATGCTAATTATAATACTAATAATAATTATAATAAGTATAATTATAATTATAATAATTCAATTATGTGAATTATAGCAAACAGCTGAATTCTATGCTAATCAACTAATCTGATATGGATAAGTTATTCAACAAGCTATAAAGCAAGTGTGTAGACTCAGTTGATTTTCCCTGCAAATTCCAAAACCTATTGGAATACAGCTATGGAAAGGAATCTACAAAGAAAGAATGTTAGGGGCTACTGTTGCTTTAAATCATGTGTATGCACAACAGGTTGAAATCTATGCTGCTGCTAATAGACCATAGCCAGGAAAGAGAGGAGTTTTTAGACCCCATTTAACTTATCACAATTTGCATGAGGTAGAAATTGTAAAGTGCTACAGGGTGAATAGAGGCACACCACAGGAACTCTGCAACCTCTGTCATCCTTAAGTCAGACCGAGGGCAAACCAAGGGGAACCAATACCAGTGGAGAAAAAGGTATGTGTAGCACTTAGAATTTTAGCTACAGGTAGCTTTCAGAGACACACAGGGAACATGCTGGGAGTATCACTGGCATCAGCATCCAGTGTCCTCCATCCTGAATGCTATACTCCAACATGTCACTGACCACATATATTTTCCTTGCACTCCTAAGAACAGGGCCACAAATATGCAGGAATTCTACCCTGTAGCACATACCTGAAATACTTGATGCCATAGATTGCACACACATAGAAATCAAGGCACCACCGAGGGAACAGGGAAGCTTCTACATAAATAGAAAGGGCTTCCATTCCATTAACTGCCAATTTATGTATAACGCTAAGGGAATCATCTTGAGTGTGTGTGCTGGCAACCCAGGCAGTTACCATGACTCACATATCTGGCACACTTCTCAACTGTATCAGATGTTCACTAGGAGTGCTATCCCACAGGGTCATTTACTGGGGGATGCCGGATATGCACTGGAGCCATGGCTGATGATGCCCATTAGAAATGCACACACACCCACTGAAGAATGCCATAATGAGAAACACGCTCAAACCAGAAATATCATAGAGCATGTGTTTGGGCTGCTGAAGTCATGGTTCCAGTGCCTAGATACATCTGGGGGAGCCCTGATGTACAATACATGTACATGTACTGAAATCTTCACCGTCTGTGCCATGCTTCACAACATCATCCTGAGAAAACAACTTCAGCAGGATCAACAAGGGGAAGGGGCATGCATCCCACCACCACTGGTGAGGAGTCAGAGGAGGAACTAGCAGCTGCTGTGGGTGTAGGCAGATGTGGGTGTGCTCAATATGTCCTTGCATTAACTAACAGGCAACACATAGCACACTCACTCACTTACCACCTAAGGGCCTAAAGCCTTCATCCTATGCTCAAATATATGGTAACATTGATGATAGACAATGCTCAAAATCTTTACCTACCCATGTAATGGCTGTGTACACCTAGTATCAGACAGACTCAGAGTCAGCCCTGAAATAAAACTGTAGCAACTGCTGGATTTGCAAGGCACATGTTGAGTCTGGATTGATAAACCAGAATTGTGTTAGAATACAAATGGCGCATCCTTGCAAGTTGTTACTTGGTAATGTAAGTAAGTAAAAGGTGGGTGATTTGTACAGCAATGACTTCAACATGTGACAGCAGAGACTTATGTGAGTACATGTGTTCTCTTTCAAGTAATAGGTCTCAGGCATCAAGGATTCACACATTCATACCTCTCAAAAGTACTGATGGTCACCAAATGTTCCCAGTTTGACCTCATACTTTAAAACTGGAAAATCATTAGAGAGAAGTTAGAAATTAATTATACATTTCAGTTTCAGACTTCATAACCCACAGAAGATTCTTAAAAATACTAATGTAAAAACAGTTTTGATTCTATCAACTGTCTAACTTTGTAAAATATATAAAACTTACAATTAGCAAAAATACATTATAAACACAGATATACTAAGCACTATGTCAGCTATGCACCCTGAGGATCAAACACAAAGCTTATGTATCCCTGAATCTAAAAGATACAAAACAAAGATATGGCACAGTTATCATCACTTGCACAGGATGTTGTGTGCGTGTGTGTGTGTGTGTGTGTGTGTGGGGGGGGGGCAGGAAGCCTAGGCTGACACAAGAAGTGAGTGCATGTGAGTAAGAAAGAGAAGCAGGCAGACATTTGTCTAAAGTAAAAAATGGCCACTGAGACAGCCTCATGGCTGAACCATGTACCTGTTGTGTGTGTGTCTGTATGGGCCCTCAATTTGAAATTGGTGTGGGAGTATCTGCAAGAACACAGTCAAGCTCTGTGCTAGCTCTATGTCTTGGTATGTGGACAGGTGTAAGCCATGCATGGTAGAGGTGGCAGTTCATCACTGGCATACTTGACGACGAGAACTGGCTCTGCAAGGAGCTGTACTGGCATGTCCTTGCCCACGGTCAGATGCACTGCTGCTATCTGAATGTGAATGATGAATGCTGGATAAGCTGTCCTCATGAGAACACCCAGGACCATGATCCCATGGCCTGCCATTTCTGGGTGTGGACACCTCAACCACTGATGGAGCACTGGACTGGAAGTACTGCCGCTATGGGAATGTGATCAGGCATGGCCATGTCAACTAACATTAGATGATGTGGCTGACTATGCCTACATGGATGGCATCCCCTCTCCTGGCAGAAATTCCATCACAGACACCACCCATTCCAATGTGTCATTCATCTGATCCATTGACTCGGCAACACGGTGGAGGCAGTTACACATGTCAGCCTATGCCACATATACAACCCTAAGCATTTCTCTGGAAGATCCTATTGGAACATGCCTGTGCCTCCTTGACAGCCCTAAACATACGTCAAGTGGTACAAGAAAACACACCTGGATCAGGTGCAGGATGGACAGCAGGCCTCCACTGAGCACCTGTAACAACTGTCCTGTGTGGCACCTTGCCCACAATTCAGCTATAGCCAGAGTCAACAAGCACTGAAGCTGCAGTAACCACACTACCCTGATTGAGTGTCTCACCCTCCACCCATCCAATACCTAAGGGCTCACTAGAATGAGCTGTCACAGGCCTATTGGTTGTCTCCGATGGAATTACAGGGGATGGCTGAATGTCAACCTCAGTGTCAGATTCAACTTCTCCATTCCCTGACTGTGAGTGTGTTTGGCCAACACCATCATCAGAGTCTGGTGATACTCTGGCATGAGGTGGTAAGAGTCCTTCACTTCCACTGTCAGGATCAACTGTGATAATAAGCAACAAGCACAGGAAAGAAATGAATACATACATTGCTATAGTCCAATATATGATAATAAACTAATAGGGATGCCACTATTACAGACAGCATGGCAATACACACAACAGACCTGACACCCACAACATACATATGGCTAAAATAAATATTTCTTGAAACTGCTCATCAGTACTGACATAAAAATATTTGGCTTACCATGTGCAGATAATTCTATGGTCCCTATGGAGGATAGTCCTGGAAGAAGTTAAGCAAAAGTTAAGGACACCATCATCACAATTAACAGTAACACAGGGGTTGAAACATTTCACCCTTTATATGTCCATACATAATACTTTTAACAAGAACTTGGATGACATGTCCACCTCAAGCCCACGTGTAATCAACCAGAATGTTGTTAACTGTATCACTCTACAATTATTCCCCTGATAAAAAATTGTTAAACAGAACTTAAGTATTGCTGCCAATATTTTAGTATACAAGAAGTATTTAACAATTGAGATAGGTAAGCCTACATGGAAGCTCCTCCTGGGACATACTTGTCCTCCCTGAGACAGCAGCACCAAAGTCAATCACATGCTGTTGTGCACTTTCCACAGAGCTCTCTGGATCTCTGTCAGTGGACAGAAACTCTTCATTTGGTGTCAGTAGTGGGTCTGTAGCAGGGCCCCTGGTAGCCAGCTGTTCACGGGCCACTGCAGCTGCTGTACTCTGGGCTGATGAAATCATGTCAGTGATTTTTCTTAGTGACGTGAGCATATCCAGTATATAACTGAAAAATGCAATCATACCTTATTGAGATCAGTAGTCTTCTGTGCAGAGAAATTCCAAAGTAATATCTTCTTCTGTGTTATCCACATAAAACTGTCTTCACACCTTCAGGTTCCCTAACTACATGGTTCCCTTTTTATAGCATAGATTCAGGGCTGTGAGCGTGTTGAATATGCAAATGAGGTGTGAACTCATTAGAATTGCTGAATCCCCAATACTTTTCTCAGTGTAGTAGATGTACATATAGTACATGCACTCCTTCAGTGTTTGTTGCTAATGGATTGCAACTGTGAATGATTACTGGTAGGGAGAAGGATACACAACAGCAATTCAGACCCCCTTACCTCCAGTGGGTGTGTCAGCCAGGTTAGACTGACAAAGTGTAGAAGTAATGGTATTAAGGTTTTAAAGGTAAGTAAGCAGCACACATTTCACAGTTTCTGTTCAGTAACATCCAACTGCCCCCTCGTTTCTTGAAAACTGTATATTATTGCCATTTAATATCCTGAAATATTTAAGGACAATGATACAAAATGCCTTAAGACTGCATGTCTCAGATTATTGGTCAGATAAGAGAAGAATGACCAACAAACACAGAGAGATAAGACAGACCTTCATTACTGCAAGCAAAAGTCATAAATGGTTGTGCGATCACTTAGTACACTACATATAAAATTAATACCATGTGCAAACAACTCAGAAGTGTACAACTGTCATATGTTTTGTTAATATTGTGGATGATGTTGCAATTGCTTGTATGCACAATGATTTTCTGTGCTTTGAAGGTTCATTGGAATGAGAGTTCAAATCCAGGCCTGTAGTAAAAAAATTCATGTGTACCAACATAAATTTTTGTAGTGTTGTTGTAGTGTTGTTGTTGAGAAGCACAATAAATGTCATGTTTAGCATGGCTTATCTCGTTTGCACAACGCTTAGCAGTGCACAAACCTGGACTAGTGGCCGACACAGGAAGCAGACAGAACACCTGAAAAGAGGGCATAGACTTTCTAAATGTCAAAAAAGATACATTGTTGCAGTTTTTGATTTCCATTGTGCAGCACTATTAGGTAAAGGTGGGATAGATAAATACAGAAAGCATTTGTACCCTCATGAAAAATGAGAAAGTATCAAAAAAGGTAATGCAGATAGATTTTAGCAAAAATTGTTAATAGAAAAACAATAATTAAGGCACTTAGCTGAGAGTACTGGCTGACACATCTAATTTTCAGAGCGGCAAGCAAGATCTGAGGTAATGGAGAGAGGGGCATTGTGGGTAGAGCCTTAGCTCAAGAGTTTTTGGCTGGTGTGAGCTTTTTAATGGCCGAGTCTGTTCTGAGAGATCAGAACCAAATCCATCTGTCAAGAATGAATGAAGATTGACAACATCAAATGCATTGTTATGCAGTGGTTAGGAAGCTTCTCCAACACCTGCAGCTATCAAACACCTGCAGAGAGGAAGCAGACAGTCAACAATTTCAAAACAGATATACCGCTCAAACACGATAAGAGGCATCGAGTGGTGGTTAACACACAGAAGTTAATACTGAATAGGGAAATATCCAACTGTTATTTAACTATTCCTGTGGCAGTAGATGTAAGTGTAGGGCTGCCATACACATGGTTTGGGGTTCTAATACAGGAAATTCCAGACATTTTTACTGTTGTTCCATTTTACATTATATTAAATATTACTTATAACAATTTATACATAAATATAAATAGTGGAGCTGATATGATTTATATGTATGAGAGATAAGACACCCTTACGGTGTTCTGAAGGTTCAGATGTATGACTGAGGGTATACTGTGTACTATGTTTCTGTAAGTATAATTCTGCTATCTGAACTTGGATGGCTTCACACTTAAATAAGATATACCCAAATGAATGTATAAACAAGGAGCTTGTCAGGTCACACCCATGCATGGTTAACATCTCAACATTTCATCTGTATTTATAAATAATTCATAATTATGTCAGAGAAGCACTTCTTCTGTGGCAAAGATGAAAAATCACCCCTGTGGAAGAAAATGTTTTGTCCCTTATGTATAGATTTGAATCCCACACTGTAAAAATCAATTTTAGCAGTGTATAAAGCCAAACATGTGTCAGGTCATAAAATTTATGTCCCCAGTGCTTGTCTGCAAAGTTAATTCACCTAACAGTTACAACATCACACACTCTCAAACTAATGTCAAGTGTCAGATTAACCTTCTCTGACACTGCTGCTCTCCACCTAACATTGTGTAGACACAGTTGGCATTGTTGCTTGGGTTTGCTCACTACTAGTAAACACAAAAACAGGAATTGACGGAAAATTATTATTTCCTATTGCACTGCTTTGGGATTAGACATGTCTAGTGTAAGAAGGGAAGGTTCCCAATTTAGGGCACAGAGGTGGAGTGTTCAGGAGTCCAGAATATTTACTGGACTCTTGGTTAAGTGCCACAGACAAAGGCTTTTGCCGGGGGGGGGCTATTCTGGCTCCCTGAGGCTTGGAATAGTCTGTCCAAGGCTGTATTCAGTGTCACTGGCATTCAATACACTGGAAAACAGTATAGAAACCCCTTCAATTACCTAAAAAGGGGCAAGAGGGATACACTCAACCAGTGGTTGGATGAGTTCCAAACTAGCAACATCCCATGCTAATAATGAGAATTTAGAAAACTAAATATAGGCAAGACTGGTATGCATAATGCTCTTCTATTCTTTTCTTTTCACAGCTAATTTTGAAATAGTTGCAAATAGGCAGACCAATACTGAGTGTCTAGAGGGGCTGAGGGAAGCAAGTGGTATGTATGCAGCACAACAGAAGTATTATTGTAACTTTAAAATTTAAAGATTAATGTTCTTTTCTGTACAGTAGTAGCAAAGTAAGCATGCATATCCTCACTGTAAAAGCAAGTATGCATGCATCAGTCTGCAGCAAAAACCTACTTTAGGAGTCAAGTGTAAGACTATAGTCAGGGGTTGTGGGTTCAAATACCATGAGTAACAATTATAAAATACTGCAATACTTTAATAATATTACAGAAATTAAATTATACGCAAGTGGCATAAATGCCCTGCTGTTAACTTTAATCCATATAATTGGACCAAGCATATGTGCAACATCTGCATGTTGCAATGATTACTTTGAGCAATCTGTTATTATACTTTGTAGTTGTTAGGAAGTATACTTACATGTAACACGGCAGATAAAATAGTTGTATTATTGTCATAATGCACTGTGTGCCACATATCATGGTACTAATTTTATCTCTTTGCTTTCTGTCACGCCAACTCTTTTTTTTTATTTTCTATTACATGTTGTCAATATGTCTCCATGCCATCCATCTGTAACAAATCACTAAATGCTTCACAGCACAGGGAGGTAAGTCAACCCCAGTGGCTCTGCCTGCCCCTGCATCACCAGCTCTGGCACCAATGCCCAGCACATCTGGGACCCAACTTGGCAGTATTGCCTCTGGTGCTCCTGCACCACCTGTACCCTCAGGTAGCAGTACCCTGGCAGCTGATGCTGTGGTACTCTCTGGGAGTACCAGCAGAGGTGGGGATTTCATCACCCACTAAGAGATGCCAAGGTTGATGTGTAGGGTTGTGCACAGCACCATTGGTGTGTGCCTACACTGCTGGATGGAGATGCTGCTATCCCTCATGGCTTATAGCAGGAGGAGATATCAAGCAATCCAGAAGCCAGCAGAGTAAGGGGATGGTGATGACAGTCCTGTGGGAGAGAACTAGATTCTCACTGTCCACATATTTGATGGGTATGGGCTTGCATTGTTCACTCCCTCACCCCAATCATGGTGTTCCCCAAATTTTTTTGTACCTCAGTGTTCTGTTTCTTGTCTTGTTTGTCCTGTTTGTTTGCATTTGCTTCCTCACCTACCCAACTTACCTGACCCAGAAATGCCAATGTCCCTTACCCAGCATTCCTCTCTTACTGAAGTAAAAAAATGGGCACCTGTTCCATCAAAAATATTGTCCTATATGTAGATCTCCATTTTTGGGAACATCTTCTTGACACATTCAATTTGGTGCAATTGGCTATACAGCATGATTGCATTGTTGTCACCCCTCTTTGTGGAGGTGACAGTCCAAATTCAGCTAACATTCTGTACATATTTTAATTTTACACTGTTGAAGGAATGGATAGTTATAGTTCTTTCCTACCTCCCTCCTGCACATTCCTAGATTGCTTTCCCTTTGTTCTTCCCTATGCTTGCCCCATTTCACCACTTTCCTAACTACCCCATTTTAACACCTATAATCTGGTCAAATAATCGAATCACACACAACACACATATGTAACAAAAATAAATAAATAAATAATGGAGCCCTTCACTTTTTGGCCTCTACATTTCTGCAGAGTTTGGCATTGTGCACTAATGCCAAATTATGGTGAATGGCTGTTCTGTGATGCAGTTACCTCCATGCAATGACGCTTAAACACTCTATGCTACATCAAGACACAGTCACACATGGTGAATATAGTATAAAGAATAATTTAATTGCACTATCAATATTTATTTAAAAGTATTATATACACCTAGAGTCAAACCATATATCGTCTGGGTAACAAAAGAACTGTGCAAATGCATTTACACCTGCTGCCACAGAGTCAGCTAAGCAGCAGGTTTGTTTCATACCCTCAGTACTGAGAACTCTCAGAATTTTAACAAAGATGCTCATGTTTGCACACTGCTTAACTAAGCACAAACAGGGAAAGTGGTAGAAATATGTATCTCACATGTGTAAACACTTTGCCATCCATCGAGCAAACCTGTTGCTTGGTGGTGTGCTATGCAAAGTGGACAATAGCATGTATTACTTTTGTCTAGTGTCCATTTAGTCTTCATATCATGAAACTACATGTGGAAACAGAAACAAAATGAAGGCACTATCTAAAAAATGGCACATATTTACAATGCAGCTATCTGTTACCTCCCCCCATGCACTGCAGCCTTGGTCGCTCAGTACCTCTTCACAAATATATAAACTACACTACATAAATAATAATTATGAGACCAAATGGCTTAAATGAGACCAGATGGCTTAATGGTTAAGGTCTTCGCCTCCCATACACAAGGTACAAGGTTCAATCCTGACCTCTGACCAATGTCTGTTTGGAGTTTGCATGTTTTCCTTGTGTCTCCGTGGGGTTTCTCCAATGTCCAAAAAACATGCTGAGTGTTTCCATCTCAAATGCACCAATGAATGGAGCTGTGGGTAGCATGCACATACTTTACATGGTGCCCTATAGGGGGAAGAGTTGTACAGATCAACCGCTTTGCACATCTACTGTGGTACACGGTATCCTCAAGATAGGAGAACACAGATCCCAGACTGCGTGCAGTGGCAGGGCTAGCCACTCAATGGTGTAAAGTATGGCTCTAGGTGATTCAGTCATGTTGACTAATGTTGCCAAAAATGGGCATGGGTAGTTACCAGTGATAAGTGGGATGAGGACCCGGCCTACTCTGACCCACGCCAGGGACACTTGCTAATGGTGGGAGGGATATATGTGCCCCTATTGGCCAGTGTGTCCCTGCCATTAAGCCCAGAAGCCCTGGGTCAATAAGCTTGTGGCTGGTCAGTGTCTAGTTGCCCAGCCTGGGTTACCTGGTGTAGCTCTGTTGAGCGAAAGCTGGACGTAAAACCAACCAACCTGCCAAACATGAACTGAGAATTGCTATGCTTAATGTAGGTTCACTGACAGGATGCAGCTTGGAATTGGATGGCATGATGATACAGAGGAGGCTGGACATTCTATGTATCCATGAGATGAGATGGAAGGGCAGTGCAGCCACTTGGCTTGGGATCCAGACTCTACTACTCAGATGGGGACAGGCTAAAAATGGTGTAGGAATTGTGGTGAGAGAGAGGCTACAGAAGGCAGTGAGGGATATTATCAGAATAAATGACAGACTCGTGGCAATCAGAATCCAGTGTAATGACAGGGCAGTATTCATAATCTCAGCTTATGCCCCACAGCAGGGTTGTGATAGTGAGGAAAAGAGTGCACTCAGACAGCAGTTGCAGGACCTAATAGATAAAGCAGGACAACATGAATTGGTGTTGATAATGGGTGACTTGAATGCACATATCGGGACAGACAGAACAGGATATGAGGAATGCCTTGGTTCACATGGGTGGGGCAACAGGAATAAAGTAGGAGAAGCCATTCTAGAATTCTGTCTGGCAAATGGCTTGATAGTAGCCAACACATGGTTCACAAAGATAGACAGCCACAAGATCACATACAAGAGTAGCCAACATGAATCAGGTAGACTTCCTCCTAGTAATGAAAAGGCACTGGGGGTAGAATCCATGATTGCAAAGTCATCCCCAGTGAAACAGTAAGCCCACAGCATAAACCATTAGTTGCCAGAATCAGTTGCAAGCAGTGGTCAGAGAAAGCTCTAAGGTCAACAGAGATCAGGCTGAAGCCCTGGAAGTTGACTGGAGAGAAAGTACAGAGGTTCAATGAATTACTCAGGGTTCTATCACCCCAAGAAGAGGAGGAAACAGGTGGAGTTGAAGAACAGTGGCAGTGCCTAAAAACAGCATGTATTAGCACTACAGAAAAGATACTATGTGGCCAAGCCAGGTATGAAAATAAAGTACATAAGGAACACCGGTGGTGGAATGCAGAAGTCCAGGAAGTCATCAAAAGAAAGAAGGAGCGCAGGAAGAAGTGGGAGATAGAAAAGAATGACCAGGCTAGGAAGGACTACTGGTTGGTTAACAAAGAAGCTAGGAAAGAAGTTGCAATAGCAAAGAATAGGGCAACTTCTGGAAAGTGACTCAGTAAGGAGTACAAAGAAACTATATCAGGTTTTAAGGCAAAGACAGAAAGGTAAATAAGATAGTCTGTCAGATCCTGGCTAATCGAGTCAGTGCAAACTTCACCCCCTCTCACCCCTAAAGAGCCCATCTCAATACTGAAAGATTGCCAAATTCTGACAATAACGGCCACAAAGGTAAAAACGCACTCTCCAAAGCTAAGAATACAGCATCCATGGGACTAGACACCATCCCAGGCTGTGTACTACATGAACTACAAAATGAACTGGCACCTTACCTAAGTATCATGTTTAATCATAGCCTCACCTCAGGCTTCATGCCCACTGAGTGGCACACAGCTGCAGTTATCCCACTCCATAAGGGGGATCCACCTTGGAACCTAGGAACTACCGCATTATCAGTCTGATGAGCCTGATCTGCAAGGCCATGGAACGTATTATCATGGAACTTATAAACAAAGACATTGCCCCACGCAGTTTGGGTTCGTGAAGGGCTGATCTTGTCTCCCAAACCTGATTGACTTCTTTGAATCAGTCTTCAGAGCCGTGTACAATGGTAAGGTGGTTCATACAACCTATCTGGACCTCGCCAAGGCCTTCGACACCATCCCCCACTCTGGAATCATAGATAAACTTACTAAGCTGGGCATTAATCTCTACATCACTCGATGGGTTGGGAAATGGCTTACTGACAGAACCCAGGCTGTAAAAGTAGCCGACTCCAAATCCAGCTCCAGACAAGTGACAAGTGGAGTACCTCAGGATTGAGTCCTGGGACCATTCTTGTTTGGCATCTACTTCTCTGACGTACAGGTCAACACTAAGGGACTCTGGCTAACAAAGTTCGCAGATCACTTGCAAACTGGGAGCCATTACTGAATCCCCAAATGATGTGGATATTTTACAAAATGGCCTTACAGAAAATGATCCTTGGTGCCAGAGCCATGGGCTCAAGCTCAATGCCAAGAAATGTATAATTATCCCCTTTGAGAAAAAACATGTACCCATGAATTACCACATAGGTGGCAGTACACTAAACACTGAAAGTGTGATAAGAGACTTAGGGACACAGGTGGACAGTGGTCTCACCTTCGATAACAACATCGCCACGACAGTCAGGAAATCCTTCTATGTGGCAGACCTCATCACTAAGCGGTTTTCATCCAGAAAAAAGGAAGTCATTGTCTCACTGTACTCATTCCTCATTAAACACATTATAGAATACAACGCCCCATTTGGTATGTACCTCTCAAGACATCTGCAACAACTGGAAAGGCTGCAGAAATACTTCACTAAAAGAATCACAGGCCTAAAGCAGATGCCCTATGCTGACTGTCTAAAAAAAGTCCCCCTATACTCTGTTGCATATCATCTACTCAGAGGTGATCTCTGCTTAACATACAAGGCAATGTCAAACCCAGAGCTGTTGGACATGCTACACTTAAAGAAATCACAATCCCTCATGCTCCAGGGATCTAAATCTTGTCATCACAATGAACAAAACATGCTGGAGGGATAGGTTCCTGACCCAGAGACTCTGCAGACTCTGGAATAGACTGCCCATACATGTCAAGCAGAGCGCCTCTTTGGCCCTCTTCAAAAGGAACCTTGATGATTGGATGGGAGATAGGAAATTCACCCTGGGGAGCACTTCAATCACCCTGCTAGACAGGGGTCCAGGGAAGTAAATACTGTGGGAAGACCTTTTATTCTATTTTATTTTATTTTATTATTTTTTATTGTTTTCCTTTGAAAACCACATTGCCAAAGTGGTTAGAAAGACCTTCTACATAGTCCACCTCATCACGAAGGGTTTCACATCTAGATCAAGAGAGGTAATCGTGCCCCTTTATTCATCCCTCATCAGGCCCATCATAGAATACAATGCCCCTTTTGGGATGTACCTTACCCGACACCTGCAGCAATTAGAAAGACCCCAAACGTATCTCACCAAGAGGATCAAGGGTCTCAAACAGATGCCATATGCTGCTTGGTTAAAAAAACTCCAGCTCTACTCAGTTGCATACCGCCTACTTCGAGGCGATCTATGCCTGACATACAAAGCTATGTCAAATCCAGAATTAATGGACATGCTCCACCTCAGTAAATCTAAATCCCTTAGAGCCACACGCTCGAGGGACTTGAACCTCAGCACAGTAATAAATAGAACTTGCTGGAGGGACAGGTTCATAACCCAGAGGCTCCCTTCGCTCTGGAATAGAATTCCAGTTCATGTGAGGTAGAGCACCTCACTGAATCTCTTCAAGAAGAATCTTGATAGGTGGATGGGGGATCGTAGGTTTGTCCCAGGGATTACTCCCGTGTCACTATTAGACAGAGGCACAGTAAACTAAACCTTAAAAAGGGCACAGTATACTCAAATCAAGGGGTGGCGTAAGCCATACAGAATCGGGCTAGGCTTATAATTGCCCCAGGGCAGATAGCCTAGTATGAACCTATGAACCTATAAGAAATAGCCAGGGAATTGTTATGGCTAGGCTTGTATAGGCCCTAGGGCTGATAGCCTAGTACCAACCTATGAACCCATGAGCCTAATTCAGACACCTTTCATAAGAGATACCAGCAACAACCTGCTCACCAGTCCACAGGACATCAGAGGCAAATGGAAGGAGTACTTCCAGCAGCATCTGAATGAAGAAAACCCCACAGAAGCTGTTCTGCCCCAGAAACAGCCTACAATGAGAGAAGAGGAGGAGCCCACCTTAGAAGAAATAAGAACAGCACTAAGGAAGATGAAGTCAGGGAAAGCAGCAGGCTCAGATAGGATTGCAGCAGATATGATAAAGATGCTGGGTGAGATGGTGCAGAAATGGCTCCTGAGGGTACTAATAGCAGTGTGGAGAGAAAGGCATATCCCAGATGACTGGAGAATAAGCATACATGTGCCAGTGTACAAGAATAAAGGAGGCATCCACAAATGTGGGCAGTACAGAGGCATCAAACTCCTACCTCACTGCATGAAAGTTCTGGAGAGGGTGACTGACAAACAGATACACAGAGTAGTAGAATGTAAGATGGGAAACAAGCTGTTTGGATTCAGATTAGGATGCAGCACAACTGGCCTGATGTTTGCATTCAGACAGATACTTGAGAAGAGGCTCGAGATGAGGAGAGAGTCTAACTGGGCATTCCTAGACTTAGTGAAAGCATATGACATGGTCCTAAGAAAGCTGATCTGACCAGTACTGTGATGGTTTGAAGTCCCAGAAACATTGGTAGAATTAGTGCAGGCTATGTAAATGGACCAAGTGACTCAAGTACGAACAGTGTTTGGCCTCACAGAGGGATTTTCAGTGGGAGTGGGTGTACACTAGGGTTCAGCTCTGAGCTCACTTCTGTTCATACTGGTAATGGACTACATCAGGAAACAGGTTGGAGGGGTCAGTGCAACAAAGCTGCTGTATGCAGACGATGGGGCAGTGCAGGCAGACTCTGAGCTAGAACTTCAGCAAAGGATAGAAGAATGGAATGCAAATCTGAAGGCACATGGGATGAAAGTAAGCACAGATAAGATGGTGGTAATGGCAGCAAATTGGGAAAATCAGAAGAAGCTGAGAATAGATATAGAAGGGAAGATAGTGGAACAGGTAAACAGCTTCAAGTATCTGGGAGGGGTGGTTGAGGAGAAGGGTAGTCTGAATGAAGAGGTCAAAGCTAGAATGAGAAGTGCTGCAGCCAACTGGCATAGAGTATCAGGTGTAGTCTATGACAGAAGAATGCCAAAGAAGCTGAAAAGTAAGGTGTACAAGACAGTGGTGCGACCAGTACTACTGTATAGTACAGAAACCTGGGCAGTAAAGGCAGAACAGTTGAAGAAGCTAGAGGTGATGAAAATGAAGTGCCTGAGAATAGTGGTAGGATGCACACTGTGGGACAGACAAAGAAATGAGGACATAAGAGTAGAAGCCAAAGTAGTTCCAATTGCAGAAAAGATCAAAGAAAACAGATTACGATGGTATGGGCACATGTGTAGAAAAGCAGAAGACAATCTGGTGAGGAAGATTTGGGACAGACAGGAAGAAAGTAAGAAGGAAGAGTGGATGCCCAGCAAAGAGGTGGATGGATTGTGTGAAAGAAGATCTGTGAAAGTCAGGCATGAGTGTTGAAGAAGCAGGAGTGTGGCATTGAATCAAGAGAGTTGGTGACAGATAACACGATACCCCGACCCCATGTAGAAAAAATGGAAAAAAGGGAGCTGATGATGATGATGATGATGATAAATAAATAACAAATGTTGTCTTACACACCATGCACATCTTTATAATGACAGTACACATTCAGATTTTCCAATTCATGTAGTAATGTGCAAAGGATAGAAGAATGGAATGCAAATCTGAAGGCACATGAGATGAAACTAAGCACAGATAAGATGGTAGTAATGGCAGCAAACTGGGAAAATCAGTGTTTGCATATAGTTTGTAAAGCTGTCTCAACATATACCTGCACATTGGAAACACAACTACCAAACACTGCACATTGCACTCTCATCAATCTGGTAACATGCAGAACCTGAATATCTTGACAGTTGGACATGGCTAGCTATCCATTTCATAAGTGTTTATCCTGCGGTTGCCACTCCAATCCCATGGATTGCCAATATTTTGACACTTCCACATGTCTACACATCCATTTCATGCAGGCCTCCCATAATTTTCTCTCCAACACCCACTGCTGATGTCATCCACTATAAGTTGTCCTGCAATCTTGTAAAAGTCAGACTTGTGTGGTGGTGCATGCATAAAATACAGAGTTCTCTAGTCTGCATACTTAGATTGGTAGGGGTTCTGTTCTCATTGCAGTCAACAGGGATGTGTGTGTATGGTTATCTAATCAGAACAGCATGAATGTGTATCCTACAGTTACAACTCTAATCCCATGGATTGCCAATATTTTGACACTTATACATGCCTACACATCCATTTCATGCAGGTCTCTCAACATATTTGCTCCAACATCCACTGTTGATGTCATCCACTGTAAGTTGTCCTGCAGCCTTATAAAATTCAGATTTGTGCCATGCATAAAGTACTGAGTTCTCTAGTTTGTGTCCTTATTTTAGGTAGGGATTCTAATCTCACTGCAGTCAACTGATGTGTGTGTGTGTGTGTGTGTGTGTGTGTGTGTGTGTGTGTGTGTGTGTGTGTGTGTGTGTGTGTGTGTGCGCGCGTGCATGTGCGCATGTGTGTTTGTACACTTGCTTGACATTAGAGACAGCATTTTACATCAGCATGTGGGACACTGCTATTACCATCTTCTCCTCACCAGACACTGCTAACATAACCTATGAACTGTTATCCAACACTCTCCAAGTAAGACTTGTGCTATGGTACTTGCCTTAAGTACAGAATGGTCTAGCTGGTATACTTAGATAGGTAGGGGTCCTGTTTTCACTGCAGTCAACTGGTGTTTGTATGTTTGTGCACTTGCTTGACATTAGAGAGAGCATTTTACACCAACATATGGGAGACTGCTATTATTATCTTCTCCTCACCAGACACTGCTGATGTTATCACCTATAAACTGTTGCCTGACACTCTCAAAGTCAAACTTGTGCTGTGGCACTTCCCTTAAATACAGAGTTCTCTAGTCAGTGTACTTAGGTAGGGGTTCTGTTCTCACTGCAGTCAGCTGTGTGTGTTTGTGTGTGTTTGTGTGTGTGTGCTCTTGCTTGACATTAGAGACAGCATTTTACATTAGCCTGTAGGCACTGCTATTACCGTCTTCCTCTCAACAAACTCTACTGATGTCATTAGCTATAGCTGATTTGAAGATGCACAGTATTTCCATCAGGGCAGGATCAGAGACTGGTGTGTAGGTCAGGCACCTCATCCTATAAGATACAGATTACAGTGACATGACTTTCAGTCTATCCACATACATCATGGCATGGTTTGTAGGCCCTGTATTTTCTGGGTGAGAAACCCCTGTGGTCTCTCCAGCTGCTGAAGGTGTCTGGCGAGGTACATGCAAAAGGGAGCATTATACTCTGTTAGTGTTCTGATGATGGTCAAGTACAGTGCTGTTATAACATCCTCAGATCTGGATAGGATAGCCCAACTTATGAGGTGCATGATGTAGCCTTTCCATACCATTGTGGAAACTTGGTGGTCGAAGTTTGAATTGCTATCTACATGTGTTCCCAGGTCTTGCATTACTGGGTTTGAGCATAGGGGGGTGTTCAACTTTGCAGAAGGCAAACATAATGACACATCTTTGCATTTATTTGTAGACTGTGTGGCTGTAATATGTTAATATCATTGGTGGACTCAGTGATTGCACTCAATATCCAGTAATCAGCAAATGTGATAAAGTCAAAGGCCATAAACTTTAGCTTGAACTGTCAAGAAATAGATTCCAAACAGTAAAGGTCCCAGCATAGATCTTTGAGGTATGCCAGTGGTGACAGCTCTACTGGTAGAGGTTGATTCATCAACTTTCATAATACGTGTTCTGTCAGTGAGCCGGTTGGTTAATTTTTATTCATTTATTTATTTTACATTTGTTAACCGGGCTAGTCTAGCTGGATACATATCCTTTTTCAGTAGAGGCCCGAGGAGAAAAGCTCCAACATAATGGTTAATACAAGTCAAAAATACAAGTTAAAAAAAAAGAGGGTATATGTTACAAATACAAGAAGAGAGAAAATTTTCATAGATGTTAAATAAGACAACAGAACAATCAGCAGGTTATACACAGCAGAGATTTCTTATATACTAATAGTATATTGACTAATACAAGAAATAAACACATTTACAATTTGGTTGATAGATTTTAAACATCTACATAGGGAAACAAGGACTAAGGAGATATGGGATTAGAAGGATTTGAGATATGTATTTAGTCAGGTTCAGGACATGGGCATAGCCATTGTGTCTTGAGATATTCTTTCAGGTTGTTTTTGAACTGATTGTGTGAGGTTGTAATTCTAAGGTAGTTTGGCAGGGAGTTCCACGGCTTGCCAATGGAGTTGGCAAAGAGGGCATCGCCACCTGAGTTCTTAGCTTTGATGGTTAGGATCTGAGTGCTGTTGGATGATCGAAGACTATTAAGGTTAGTGTATGGGGTCAGAATGCTAGACAGTGAGGGGGTTCTATCTGGTTGGCTGATTATTTTACAAGCTTCAGTGAGTTGGTTAAGTTTGAGAAGGTTGGGGAGTTCCAACCAGCCAAGTTTCCTCAGGTTAAGACAATGGTGAGTGCGATATGGGGAACCAGTTATAAATCTAGCAATGTGGTTGTAGGCAATAGAGAGCATGTTGAGTTCACGTTTATTGAGGAAAGAAAGGACTGGGGAGGCATAGAGGAGGGTGGAGAGGAGATGTGTGTGGGCAATAGTTAATTTGGCAGTAGGAGTTAGATAGTTTTTTATTCTGTACATGGATCCAAGTTTTTTGTTAACAGATTTTACAGTTTGCATAATGTGTATATCAAATTTGAGCTTATGATCAATAGTTACACCTAGTAATTTGGTACTGGTGACAGGGGTTATGATAGTCCCGTTGTTGGATTTAACATGGAAGGTTGTATTGTTATTATTTGGGAGTTCTTTTCCTAGGGTTGAGAAGACGTTGGGAAAAAATAGTAGTAATTTGGTTTTAGTTGGATTGAGTAGGAGTTTCAGGTCGGTGAACCATTTTTCTACTAGAGAAAAACAGAGTTGAGTGGTGGTTTGGAGATTCAAGAGGGAGACATCTGAGCAGATCAAGGTGGAATCGTCGGCATATTGGATGCAGGTGGATTTAGGGATGACTGAGTGTAGGTCATTTATGAAGATGGAAAACAGAAGTGGACCCAAAATTGAGCCCTGAGGAACGCCTATGGTATTGGGGAGCAGGCCTGATAGTCTGTTTTGCCACCGGACAGCTTGTTGCCTACCAGTGAGGTAAGCCTGGAACCAGGTTAGTGCTGGGGTGTCCAGATGTAGGGTTGCAAGGTTGTTAAGAAGGAGCTGGTGATTGACCATATCAAATGCTTTTGATAGGTCAAGAAAGAGGGCGGAGGATATTAGTTTGTTATTACGATTGTTATTAATGGAGTCGACAAAGGAAAGGAGGGCAGTGGTTGTACTGTGGTGGGGGCGAAAGCCGTGCTGGGAGTTGAACAGGAGATTATTACAGGTTAGGTAGTGAAGAAGTTGTTTGTGGATGCATCTTTCCATAATTTTCGCTACTGGGGACAATATAGCTATTGGTCTATAGTTTGATATTTCTGTGGAGTTACCTCCTTTGTGAAGCGGAATGATGTAAGAAATCTTCCAAATAGAGGGGATGCTGGCTTCAGTTATGGTTCTATTGATAAGGATTGATATAGGGTAGGCGATTACATCAGACGCAATTTGTAAGAATTCCGCTGGGAGGTGATCAGCCGCAAGGGTGGTTGGTTTGAGCTTTTTTAAGAGGGTACGTATGTAAGAGTAAGAGACTGGCTTTAAAGCGAAAGGGGTAGGGGCATCATCACGGGGTTTTGTGGCCGATGGGGGAGAGGAGGTTAGTTGACTGGCTAGAGTTTGGATTGTCTCGGTGAAGAAGGAGTTAAAGGTATTGGCTACTTCTTCCTGCCCTTTCTCAATAAGTATCTCGGGGGTTGGGGTAGTAGTTTTACCTGGGTGCAGGAGGTTGTTAAAACCTGCCCAGAATTTTTTTGGGTTGTTCTGGTGTTTGTGCTGGAGGAGGCAGAAGTATTGTTTTTTGTCTTGGGTAATGGCTGTTTTAGTAGTGTTTCTTAGCTGTTGAAATTTAGTACGATTTTGGGGTTTTTTTTGTTGCTCTCCATTTATCCCAGGCTTGGTCACGGAGTTTAATTTTGTTTTTTGTTTCTCTAGTTAGCCAGGGTGCTAAACATACTTTGGATCTAATTTGTCTATGTGGGGCATGTGAGTCAAGTATCTTAAGGAATGCGTCGTTGAAGTGGGACACACTCTCCTGGAGGGGTAGAGTTTTTAATAGGGTCCAGTTGCAGGATTTTAGGTCATCAATAAATAGTTGTGGGATAAATTTCTTTTTGTTTCTGATTAGTCTATATAAGGGGGGTTGGAAGTTGGGCATTTATGTTTAATAATATAAGTTATTAGGTGGTCACTGAGATCACTGGGAAGGGTACCTGTGGTATAGTTGTTTGAGTCTCTGTTGGTAAGGATCCAGTCAATGGTACTTTCTTTTTGGAGAGTATTGCCTATTCTGGTTGGGGATAGAATATGTTGGGAAAAACCATGTAGGTTAATGGGTTGTGGGGTAGTGTGGGTAGAACAAAGAGACCAGTCAATATTGACGTCCCCAAGTACTATGGTTTCTTGTGGGTAGCTGGTGGCTAACCAGCACAGGGTTTGCTCTAGGTTTTCTGTATTCTTCCCTGGTGGGATATAGGTAACAATGAGGTTGATGCATTTTTGAGTGTTTAGGCATATTTTTAGGGCTATAAGTTCTAGGTTAGAGATTATAGGGGGTTGTAATGGATTCCTAAGGATATTCAGGGTATTTCTAAACATAACAGCTGTGGATGTTAACCATCTAATGACGTAAGGGTAATCCCCAGTTAGGTGAGTTTCTCAATGATACCTGAGTTGGGGATTGTGTCTAAACCCTAGGCCAGATCAAGATAGGCAGTATGCACTGTTTTACCTTCATACAGGCCTATTACACAGAATCAATGGGCTGTGACAACATCACAGATTACCTATAGTGTGACTTAGAACATACACCTACCTGAAACTATTGGATATACACTTCAACATACCCTCCAGACAAAATATCTTGTCATAGAAGGGTGTACATCAACATGCATCCATCTGTGTGTGTGTGTGTGTGTGTGGGGGGGGGGGCAGCACCTGATGCATGCATGTATAGACACATCCCGACTCTCCTCATCTATCAGGTAGAACAACATGTAATCATGGATCTTTTCTAAATGGACACTTATAATATCCTGGTTGTGTGCAAAAGACATATGTGAGTTGTTAATGCTACATCCATGTCTGTTACATCTGTTAGATGTCCTTAAAGAGGTCATCGAGGGCATGAATGATGACAACACTATCATTCTCTGGAACTTGGCCAGGCCAAGGCATTTGACAGAAATCCACACTGAGGTATTCACTCATCACTGTCAGATGTGGCCATAAACACCTATATCACCAAGGGGGTAGACCACTGGATCACATATGTGGCATCTAAATATGTTGAAATGTGTGAAGTGACCAATATCTTGAGACTAGTACATCAGGGCTATGTGCTAGGCCCTTTCCTTTCCATTATTTAAATCACAATGACATACACATCCTGTGTCCAAACAGCTGTCTGGAGAACTACAAATTGTTGGCAATCATTGACTCCAACTGTGATATTAGTATAATACAGACAGTATCAACACACACCAAAGATTGCTGCCACATCAATGACAACACATGAGATGAAGCAAAAACATGGGGGGATTTGTTACACTATGAAAACAAATGCACAACCCAATGATAATGTAAACATCATGCCCCTATACGCAAACCAAGTGGTATGTGACCAATGTCCTGGGGTAGATGGTATGTGGAATGTCTAGCAGCATATGGCCACAGTGGTGACAACTCTCTTGTATGTAACACAACTACTGAGTATGTGTAGGACATCCACATCAAAGGCAATAATACCTCCATAGCTCACAGCCTTCATCACACCAATAACTAAGTACAATGCACCCTTCTTCATGTACCTCCTTACACATCTTTAAGGATGTGTAACTTTAGTGTACCACCTTTGCCACAGTGAGCTCTTATTATTGGCCATACCTAGGTATTCTTTTTGTTGCATAAACATTACTGTCTGATGGTGTGGAACTCCAATCAAGGTGTTATACCAGATGCATGTGTGATACCTGTTCCAGTGATGCACACAGTACATACATAGCTGTTTGGCAACATCTATGGCATGGGTTACATTCTGACAACATCGATGACATGGGTTACATTCATGACAGTGTGGATTGTGCCATATATATATATATATATATATATATATATATATATATATATATATATATATATATACACACACTACCCCTGACTGTTTATTTTAAATGGAAGTCCATGTACCATTACAGATAATTTGCACAACTTTTGTTCAGGATGCCTGAAATGGTATTCAACAATACTCTGGTCTGTATATACTGCCCTGTAATGTGTTTGAACCATATACATTGCTATATTATTAACCCTGGTAATTCTGCACAATCTCACAGATATAGTTTGTCCGTAGGTAAACAGGTCTATATGTCTGCTGCTATCCATGTTGCTTTACATGGTTTCCTGGCCAGCAACACTGTTGCCGGCCATGAAACCATGCTTGTTTATGTTTAAACATGGTGTACAGCATGAATAGGTAATTAGCACTGCTGCTCACAGAGCAAACACATAAACTCTGCGTAGACTTCACAAGAAGCCTACATGGAGTTTATTGATTCCCAGTAACTGTCTATAGTTCCCAAGTAAACCCACAGACAAAGTCTATACTGAGTGCTCAATTAAGTAGGATCAGTCAGTCACAAATTTGAGAAACAATGCTTGACCAACTGTGAAGCAAGCAGCATAGTGTTTCACACATGAACGAAAGACATACAGATTCTAATATTTTTTTTCTAATGGACAAGGGAAAACAACCATGGTGATTTTATAAAGGGAAGACTCTATCACAAATATACATATATTTAGCTATTTTCTATATGATATTGAAATAGAGGACACTGTCATTAACTCCCAAATAAGAGAAATGACATAACCACTTAGGGGAATTGTTTGTCACACTAGTTAAGTTTTTTGTTTTGCTTTTTACATTACATTTCAATCCCACTACCTGAAATAGAGTATCACTTTCTGTTGTTAAATGCATATTTGCCAGAAACTAAAGACAATTTTGATTCTCTCCATCAGCCGGAGGGGGGGGGGGGGAGTTCCTGATGTACTTTCAGTTTTAAATTTGTGTTATCTGTACCTCTACACACCGAAGATGTCATTTTAACATTTATAAGGTTTGTAAAGTAATATACTGCGGTGGTGGTGCTGCGGTAGCGTTGTCGCCTGACAATAAGACATTGTCGCGTTTGATTCTCAGCTAGAGCGTCTTCTGTGTGGAGACATGCGTAAATGGGCGTACCTTTGTTGAAGGCTGTGCATCAGGGCCGGCAACTCGGCATGTAAAAATCTACTGCTAATCATTAGCGGACCGGAGTTCCGCTGTGGCGACCTCTAACCAGGAAAAGCCGAAAGACACAACAACAACAAGGTTTGTAAAGTAATATTAAGAGTGAAATGTCTCACTTACAATAATGGGAAACCACAACATATTTATGAAGATATGGCTGATGAAAAATCCATGGGACAGACCCTTAAGTACAATGGGGCGGCTGACAGCAAATTACCAGTGAGCATTATATCTTCCCATTTAGTCTATTTGTTTATATATTCAGGTAATTTCTCCTTAAATTAGAGAGATGGATTTGTTTGGCTTTAAGGGATTAACACTTTTTTAAGCAGGCATGTGTGGTGGGGAGAAGGGAACTATTCCATCTTTGTGTCTTGTCTAATAATTTTTCTTTTAGAAAGTGAAAGTTGGAAAAGAAGAGAAACAGCAGGGATGATTGCATTTGCCATGCAGCTGAAATTACTATTTAAAATTCACTTTTTTATATTGCAAAGTCCATAGTTGGCAGATAGATAATAGGTATCCAGTTCATGAGGGTCTATATTATAAACTCGACGGTACGGAATGCCGACCTTTTCATCGACACATATGTGCCGAACGTCCACTACAGCGAATGGCCACATCATCGATTTCTTTCCAATGAATGTATTTCTAACACTGTGTAACAATAAGTGATATTGAATTTCTTCCTTTCTGTGTATGTATTGTATACATGTTAAATTAATATTTTTTTTCCTTAAACAAACAGAGTTTTAATCTAATCTGATGTTTTCTCTTCTTGCTAGCAATATCACAATTATTCTCATTTACTTGCAAAGTAGAGTGTCAGAGATAACTATTGAGGTTATGATAATTTTAAATAGAATATTTATCATTTATTTTGTAAAACTAAGTCTTGCAGAATGGTTTCAGTTATACAAGCTACCTCTTGACAATAATGTAAGAAGTCTTGCAATCAGCATGTTGTAATCAGCATGTTATAATACAGTTCACATCATTTGCTGATTATATTTTTATGTATTTATTTGTTACCTGGATAACTGCTCTGATTGATAGACCCTTTTCAGACATGATTAAACCACAGGAAAACACAGACATAAGTTGCAAGACATAATTATTATTGCAAAGTGGAAAATCAAAAACAATGCGCAGGGTATAGAATATCATTTTTAGCATAAAATACAACTGCAAAAATTAATACATTGAATATCTAGATAATGAGAGGGAAGAAAGTACTAATTTTAAACACCTATAATACGTTCGAAATCTACTCAGATTAAAATTTGCAAAAAATTAAATAAAGGAAAATTGGACAGCGTAAGATGGAAATTAACGAAGAGCAAAACGTGCATCGAGTACTATATTTGTAGAGTAAATGGAACAGAAATATTAAAAAAATTTGTGCAATGCACAGGCTTAGAAGTTGTTAGGGAAAGCGGAGTGTTAGCAGGTAGGTCATTTGAGAGAAAAATGATTATGTGAATTAAGCTTAGTTTGTGTTTATCCAAGGTTCATAAACATTATTAAAAGGATGTTTTGTATATGTTGCCTGTGTTCTAAAGGTAGGTAAGAGACAGTGAGAGAGAGAAAGAGAGAGAGAAAGAGAGAGAGAAAGATATGCTTCTTAAGACTGCTGCTAATATGTTGGGCTATTCATGTCCATAGGGTACAAACTATAAATTCAGTCTCAGCAGTATATTTAGTACTCCCTTGTTCATTGCCATGCTTCAGAGACATGGATTTTGGCAATAAAGCATGGAGTACAGAAGCTAGTGGTCCCCTATGAATGGTGCACATGTGTGCATAGTACTCAGTGATGTACGCTTTCTCCAGGTGGGGAGGTACAGTGTGGCATGACGGTGCTACACAGCAACACTGGGAACAGCAGCGTACTAAGTTATAATGTGCCTTACTAAGTACTGTACTTGGGAGTTACTTAGTAAGGTACATTATACCTTAATCAGTTTCTGTGTCCATTGTCACAGTGCTCTGCTATTATACGTAGAAAAGCAGAAAAACACCAAAACTTGATAACACACAGAAACTGTAAGGGTAAATCCAACGGCTTAAAAATACGGACACCAAAAATTAGCGCTTTCATTCACTTTTATTTCCTTGTGAACTTCTTCAGAAATAAAAAAAACTCCACTCACATTCTTTTATATATATATATATATATATATATATACAAGTTAATTAGTCACATGATAAGTGATCTCATAAAATAAATAAGTTAATTGATTCTCTTAAAAGACTACAATGAAATATAATTATATCAAAAAAATATATCAAAAACAAGAAAATTGTTATAGAAAATTGTTATAAAATAATATATATATATATATATATATATATATATATATATATATATATATATATATATATTATATATATAGTTATTAGAGTTAATGCTGTTTCATTTGTAAAAAGCACTTTAAATTAATTGTTTCATTTAAACCAGGAGCAAATTCTGCTCCTAGCTGCAGTTGCCAAAGGGATTCTTTACATTCTAAAAGGACCTTAACATCACCAATAAATGCCCCTGATGGAACACAATCCATTACAGAAAAAATAAATTTCTTGAAATCTTTACAAAGCAAAGAGTGTTTAGCCAAAGCATTAACTAAATCTTTTTTCTTAATGGCTAAAAGATGTTCACTAATCCTTTTTCTAAGGCATCTTGTAGTCATGCCTATATAGAAACTAGGACACATTGAACACTGAGCAATGTAAACTACCTTCTCTGTACTACATGTATAATAACTCTTGGACCAATATGTTTTATTTAAGTGTGAAACATATATTGAAGAAGAATTACTTATAAACCTGCACTGCCTGCAGGCATTACATGCATGGGTACCCTTAGCTAAAATTCTTGGACCTTTATTTTCTTTTCCTACTTTATTTGTCCATTCTAACATATTTTTAATGTTTTTTGTTTTTTTGAAAACAAATTTAGGTCCTTCACCAATAATATTTTAGGTGAAGGACCTAAATTTGTTTTCAAAAAAACAAAAAAGCATTATCATGCTCTGCTATTATGCCTAAAGTGATTCATAAAAAAGTTTCTCGCATCAGACATGATAGAAGGTCATTACCATATTAGGGTAATGAGGGGATCTGGTAATGTTAGAACTCTTAGTTTTTGAGAACTCAGCATCATTACTGTACATGAGAGGGAAAGGGTATGATTCTTTGGATAGGCTTGCCTATACCATGGGGAGGTCTGCTGCAGGCAGAATTTACAAAAGAGTTTTTTTTTTTAACTGCAGTGCTGATATGTTGCTCATGTCCTCATACTGAACAACACATCAGCAAAGAAGGGAGGATTGCTGTGCTTAAAATTGCAACACCATTTGCACGTGTAGATGGTTGGGACTCCTTTACACCACCCTGTTATGACTAAGCCATGTAGATATTGTGTTGTATTTGTGAAGGTTGTACAGTTGAGGGGGCTGCCATTTCATGTGTTTCGCTCACTCATCTCTAACACATATGACAAGAAGGCCGGGGGGTTTGTTTAGATGCTTTAATACATACAAACACATCAGGATGGATAGCAGCATCATTAAATATGAGCAAACTAGTTAACAGACAGACCTTACATGCATTCAGTCTTACAGCTCAACAGTTTACTACAAAACGACAGCCAGACTTACACATGCTTAGTATTTATACACTTCTGCAAGCCCTTGGATAGCTTCTTAAAGGTACATACACACATGTTGATCTACATCCTCCCTCTTAAAAAGATTGCCCTTTATACAAAACAATATCTCAGTTAGACATACATTACTATATACATTAGAAACAAAATGCAATGTTCATGTCCAAGTTGCTTCATATCTACTACAAGTTTTAGAGATGCAACCATATCTCATAACATAACAGTTGGCACCAAATTTAGCAACAGGGCAGTTTGCGGTGCACAACTTGTTTCAGGAACTTCTGGAATCATCATAGGAATGGGAATGTCCTCTGGAACTTCCCCTGAAACTGTAACACCGGATAACTCACTCTGAGATAAAGAGTCTTTCTCACAGGCTATATGCTGTGGTATAGCCTCGGTCACCAGTCTCAAATGTTTCCGATTCCTCCTAAAAACTGCTCCTTCTGATTCCACAATATACGATCTTGGCTCTGGACCAATATTCTTCATGACACCAATCCGATCATAACCTCTAGACATCTGCATCCTTACCACTTTTTCTCATAATGGATTGAGTGGTTTGCTGGTCTTATTGCAATAGGACTTCTGGGTTAAATGCTTCTTCAACAGATTGGCTTTCACTAACCTGTTCTTGACACATGGAATCAACAATTGACTACCGATTGGTAATGTGGTTCTGGTTTGCCTCAACAGAAGTCTCTGAGCAGGTGAACCAAGATGTTTATCACAAGGAACATTTCTGAGATTCAAGAGATTCAGGAAAACATCACTATTATCTTGTTTTGACTTCTCAAGTAACTGTTTTGCACTTTAAACTGCACATTCTGCCAAACCATTTGACTGTGACTACTCTGGACAACTTGTGATATGAGTAAAGTCCCATTCTTCAGCAAATCATTTGAACTGTTGGCTTGTAAACTGCATGCCATTGTCAGAAATAACTTTGTGTGGACTTGTACGTAGTAGTCCAGGAATCTGGTTTAGCTGAAGTGGTTTCTTCTGTTGATGTGGCTTTGTATTATTACAAACTGAACAAGATAAAAGTGTTCTCTCAATATCTTGTGACACAGAAGGCCAAAATACTAGTCCTCTCACCCTTCTTTTGGTAGATTTGGTTCCTGGGTGACCACGATGCAAGCCAGAAATGTACTCTTGTTGCAAAGACTTTGGAATAATTACTTTTGGACCTTTCATAATGATACCTTTGTCAGGCAAATTCTCATCTCTGTATGAAAAATAAGGTTGCACTTCTTGAGGTAAACTCGATTACTTTGACAGCCATCCACGACTGAAAAAGTGGTCGAACCTCTATAAAACTGGATCTGTGGCTGTGTGATTTCTCAGCTCATCAATATGCGTGGAAGAAAACTTTCTCACTTCCATGAATTCAAAATCAAAGTTCTCATTCTCTGGCTGTTCTGTGGTATTTCTGGGAGACCTGGATAATGTATCTGCAAGATAAAGAAGTTTGCCTTTCTTGTAAACAAGACTGAAATTGTACTTTTGCAATCTCAGCATCATACATTGCTGTCTGGCTGGAGCTGAATGCCTTGACTTTCTTAGGATTGTGACTAATGGTTCGTGGTCTGTTTTGATCTGGATAGGTCTACCATAAACATAATCATGGAACTTTGAACATGCAAACACAATTGCCAAAAGCTCTTTCTTGATCTGGGCATACTTCATCTAATTTTGGGCAGGAGTTTTCAATGCACAGGCAAAGAGTTGTTTCTCTTGTAGAATGACTGTGCCAAGACCAAATTTCAAAGCATCACAGGAAAGTGTAACTGGTTTGTGAATATCATAATATCTGAGAGTTGGTGGACTAACAAGTCTGTGTTTCAGGACATCAAATGCTCTTTGGTGTTGCTCTAACCAAGAGCAGGATACAGCTTTATGTGTCAGCTCTCTGAGTGGTGCTGAAAGTTGGCTCAAGTCTGGAATGAACTTGCCTAAGTAGTTGACCATGCCAAGAAAACGTTGCAGGACTTGAACATTGTATGGAGCTGTCATCTCAAGAATGGCTGTTTGTTTAGAAGGGTCTAGTTTTAAGCCTGTACTTGTAAATAAATGACCAACATAAGTATCCACTTGTAGCATGAACTTACACTTGTGTGGATTGAGCTTAAGATTCACTTGACATGCCCTTTCTAGAACTTTTCTGAGGTTTTTCTCATGTTCTGCTTCATCATGATCTCTTACTAGTTTGTCTTCTACTATAATAGCACAAGGATACTCAGAAAAAAATTTGCTCCTTTGCATGTTGAAAGACTTTGCTTGCAGAATTTATCCCAAATGGCATTCTCAAAAATCTGCAAATAACGTACTGAAAGTAGTGAGCAATGAGGATTTCTTATCAAGCTGAATTTGCCAAAATGAACTCTTTGCATCCAAGACAGAAAAAATAGTGGCATTTGGCATCAAGGGTGCAACTTCTTTGTGTGCATTGGATGATGATGTCTTTTTACTGTTTTGTTCAAATCTCATGGGTCAATACATATTCTGATGTCATCTGAGCTTTTCTTGTGAGCTAGCACCATGGAAGGTACCCATTCAGTTGGTTCTACAACTGGACAAATCACACCTTGTTGCATCATTTTATCTAACTTGGCTTTAACTCTGTCCTGCATGGCTATTGGAACTTTACATGCTGGCCTGATAACTAGAATGACCTCTGGGTCTAACTTCATAGAGTACAAAACTGGAAGTTTGCCTAGTTTGTGTTTGAAAAGATCAGCATAGGTGGAAGAAATGTACTCGGCAAAATTAGAGCAGTGGTCTTTCAAGCTAACATGATGGACTTCCTTGTTAAATGAAAGCAGCCTCATTTTCAAACTGTCTTTGAGCCCTAATAATGACTGGAAGTGCCTCTTGACCACATAAAATAACAAGTCGTAGCTCCTTCCAGCAGAGTAACATGAAATCACTACTGAGCCTTCAGTCTGAATTTCTTCACCTACATAAGCAACAAGCTTTACACACCTTGTCAAATCAAGCCTTTCACCATTACACACTAGCAAATGTTTTTGCAGCTATAACATTGCACTTGGAACCTGTATCAACTTTGAGTCCATGGGTTTGCCATTTATCTGAACAGTACAAAATACTTCATTCTTTGCCCTTAAATCTACTGCATTAACTGTTTCATGAAGCACTGACACACCATCAACATAAAGAGTGGCCTGTGACCCTACTTCATGGCTTTCTAATTGATCACTTGTTTCTTAAATGTTTCCTTTTAATAAAAGAATGTGGGACTTTTGATTTACAAAATATTTTGAAGTGATTCCATTTATTGCATTTGTGGCATTGCTGACTAAAAGCTAAACATTTTTCCCTTTTAGATTCATGACTTCCACCACAATTATGACAGCTGGCAATGAAACTAGGTTGGGGCCCATGCTTTGAGTTTGCTTACTCACCCTTATGTTTCACTTAGATTGTGAAAACTCTTGAATTTGCTGGAAGGTTCTGGGGTTTACAGTGAGTGTTGCAGGGATTACAGTTGCTGCCATGTGCTTGGGCCCATTTCTTTTAACCACTGGCTGCATACTATCAACAAGGCTTCATCACTGTGCCTTCTAGAGCTGCTCTCATTTGTATGCATATGTGTGTGCTTTTCTGTGAGCTCATATATCTGACAAATCTCAGTGGCCTTATTCAAAGTTAAATCACTGTCATGAAGCAAAATCTTTCTCATAGCATCATCTTTGATACCACACACAAGTCAGGGGTGTAGCTAGGATTTTCAAATTTGTACTCACAGCTCTCAAACTGCTACCCCCCTCCCCAGCCAAGCTACGGCCATTCTCGTAATTCACGGTTCGCTCTTTTAGTGTTGATGAAGAGACATTCACTGTAATGCCTCTTCAGTAATATAATTTAGATTCACTCAAACTCGGTTCCTTGACTTGAAAATGAACCTGAAAAAAATGCAGCAAGGTAGTTGGGGTAGAGGATTCATGCTTTTGTTTTCTGTAACTAAGGTACAGGTTTTGAGCTTGAGTAAATTACTAACTACCTGCTACCCCTAACTAGGGTGTTTCATTCACACACGCACCCCTACCTACCTCTTAGTGCAAGAAATATGGACAAAGCCTAAAATAAACAGGGACAGATATTAAATAATGCTCTCGTGAACTTAGAAAGTTGCTAGAATAACAGGATTTGTGCTAGTATGAGAAAGTTAGAATAACAGGATTTGTGCTAGTATGAGAAAGTTGTTAAAATAACATTATTTGTGCTAGTATGAATTTTTCTAAAGGACATGAAGTCTGAAACTCAAATGTCTGTCATTATTTAGCAACTTCAGCCTTCAATGATTTTCTAGAAAATCACAAAATTTATGAGGAACAGACAAAAAAATATGGGGCAAAAATCTGGACATTCTGCAAAATATGGACAGTTGAGAGGTATGCTACCTACCTACCACGCACACACACACACACACACACACACACACACACACACACACACACACACACACACACACACACACACACACACACCTCTCAACCTCTTAGAGCAACAAACCCATAAATAAAAATGAGGCAAAGGCCCAAAAATAAGGACATTTTTTTAAATATTGCTCTTATAAACTTAGAAAGATAATAGAATAGTAGTAGGTCTTGCATTAGTACGGATTTTCTGAAAGGTATGAAATCTGAAACTCAAATGCCTGCCATTATTTTGTAACTTCAGTCTTTAATGATTTGCCACTAATTTGCCAGAAAAACGCAGTTTTATGAAAAACGGACCAAAAATGTGATGCAAAAATATAAAATTGCCACACAATACAGCTGGGAACCTGTCAAAGAAGGGACCCCATTTTAATATGAGCACTGTTAACTTGAGCAGCTGACAAAATTAGAGAATCTACATGCATTTCTGAAATAAAAGTAATGTATAACTCTGATCATTACAGTTATTTATAATTGTAAACCCTCCACGTTTTCTTCCAAAATTGCTATTTTGTGGAGAGATTATTAAGGGTAGAGCAAAATTTGAGGCAAAACTGGGGACAGTTGAGAGGTTTGGATATTCCTAATTCTATAAAGTGATTTATTTGCACATACCTCTCAACCTCTTAATGCAGGAAATCTGGACAAGGCCAAATATATTGGGGGAACATAAAAACAGTACTAAAAATTGATCTTGTATAAACATAAGACAGTTGATAGAATAACAGGTCTTGCTTTAGCATGCATTTTTCTGAAGATTGTGACGTCTGAAACGTAATGTCAGTCATTATTTAGTGACTTCATTCCTAAATGATTTTCCAGAAAAGTTTTATTTTGCATTTTACAGCACGAACACCAATAAATATCTGCTAAACAAAGCAATGTAGTCTCACAATGAAACTAGACTTAGCATTAAAACTTCTTTGCCCTTGAAACTCACATTCATTGAAACAGCATTGAAACCCACATTCAAAGAAAATACATTTTGCCAGTGGCAGATAAAAAATTAACTTTGGGCTGTTTTCAAATCATAGGCCCCTTGCACGTGAAACATACACGTGCTCTTTGATACACCTTCCTGATTGTATTAAATTATATTCCTTGAACAAGACAGTATAGTTGTTAGAGAGCGTTTTAAATTTATTGGTTTGAACATTTTTCCATAAACAATGAAACAAAATGCATGCACCAATAATGACAAAACAGCCCAGTTCATAACATTTCCATCATAAAAGTCTACTCAAACTTCTACAGTCCACCAGTAACAGTAAATATGCACAATCTCTGAACTAGTAAAAGCCATCTACATAATTCCACATTAAAGAAATCTGTAACTAATGAAGAGGCTGCTGCTAGCAAACAACTTTATATTTCATGGTTTCATCTACAAATAAAGTGCCTGTTGCTCTTAAGGAATAAATTGCCTATGTTGCATTAAAAACAATGATACGCTAGTAATATTGCAATAGGGAATGGATGGCAAACTGATAACAGGTTCATAGTTACTACTAGATATCTTCGCCAAAACGGACTACAGCATCCTCCCCCCTTTACAACACAGTACAGTATCAGCAATGCACCTACTTCCTGTGGGAGAAGAACCCCCAGCCATCTGCATCAAAAGCAAGTACACTACCTGTTGTGCTATTAACAGTACAAGCACACAGCATAAGCAGCACTAAACTTTAGTTCCCCTGCAGCTCTCAGCTCCTTGTAAAATGTCAACACTCAACTGTATCTCTGAACTTTGCAGCACAAGAAATCTGGAAAAAGCCAACATTTATTGGGGGGGGGGGGGGACAAAATCCCAAAAACCAGGGACACATTTTAAACATTGCTTGTATAATTTTGGACAATTGCTAGAATGCTGTGTTATCACCATGCATGTCTTGAACCCAGAACCATAAGCATTATAGTCAGTGCAACATACCACTATGCTAAATGAGCAGTTTGAAAAATAGGAAGACAAACTTAATGGCTATCGTTTAGATAGCTCTCAACCTCTTAGCACAAAAAAACCTGGACAAACAAAGCCAATAATGAGGGAATACAAATACAGTTCTCACTTCACACCTTAGCACAAAAAACCTGGACACACAACAAAAACAATAATGGGGGAATACAACTTCAGTTTTCAGTTCTCACTTCTCACCATAGCTAACAACCATTAGAAAAACAAATATAAACATTGTTTAGAAATGGTGGTGGTAAAGGACTTTAGGCTCTTCTTACCCTAAAGCAAATGTACAGGGTTTGAGCCTGAGCATTAACCAGCAAGTGTATTCTGGGGGGGCATTTTCACGCACACCTGTAGCCAGCAGGTGTGTTCTGTGGAGACACACCCACACACACTCTTTGCTATTCTGGCGGGGGACCGGATAACCCATTTTGCAAGGACTGCAACAGTGAAACACGATGAACATCTTCTAATTTTTCATATTTCTCCACCCCCCCCCAAAAAGAGTTTAGTTAACTGTTGTTGCCTTTCTTGGTCACATGGCCCTTTCTACTTCTCCTACCAGTGTTTTACCTGATATCTTGTATCCCCATTGATGGTATACTGCTTTTGCTGTCCTCTGCTCTATAGGGTTTTCTCTATACCATAGTTGGTATTATTCTTGCAACTGTCCTTGAACTTTTTGCCATGTTTGTTATTGTGGCTGTTTTCACTTTTGACATGGCAGATAAACCTACAAGGTTCAAGAAGTATGCATCTTGTGGCAATAAAATGCCCAATTCAAACAATAGTGCCAAGTGTGTTTATTGTTTGGGGGCTTGTCGCTTAGATGAGGGGTTATGACATTTGCACTTCCTTTGGACATAGGGCAGTGGTCAAACATCAGAATAAACCAGTCCTCAAAGGTCTCATCCCTCCACCTGCTCTGTCTTCTACTTCTGGTGTGTCACTATCCAGAAAGAAGCTTTCAGAGAAGCACAAAGGGGACAAGAGAGATAAACAAAAAGAAAAGGCTAAAAAGTCTAGGAAGTGATTCCCTTGACCACTGTTCTTCCTCAGCTCTCTCTTCAGCTCTAGCAGCTAAGGTATCTAAAGCTTTGGATCGATTTTCTACAACATCCAGGCCTCCCTTTTATAGGAAACAATGATTTTTTTCCAGAGCTGACATTTCCATGTGGCATTTCCCACATTTCCCATTCTTCCAGGTGGCACCAGTCAAGAGAGCTTCTGGAAACCCTTCCTCATCTTCATCCTTCAGGTCTAACAGACATTTGTCAGAAGCTGATATGGACAGAATGATGAGGAAATGACTCAGGAACCAGGGTCACATGGGAGTGCTTCCTGCTCTATCTCCTATTGCTGAGTTGTAGCTAGAAATGTATATTTTGTACTCAAACCTAAGGTCGTTGCCTCTACAACCCACCTGTCATTTAAAAATGTATTCAAGTCCTAATGATGTTGCCCCTATATTTATATATATATATATATATATATATATATATAGAGAGAGAGAGAGAGAGTGAGATAGACATATATATATATATATATATATATATATATATATATATATATATATATATATATATATACACACACACACACACACACACACACACACACACACACACACACACACACACACACACACACACACACACACACACACACACACACACATATATATATATATATATATATACTCATATAGGAAAGGGATACATTATTTTTGGCTGCTGGCACTTAAAACCATAAAATAGTGATTTTTTAGAGGTGCATTACTATTTCATATCAGTTAAGCATGTCTGCAAATATTATAAAGTTCTTAGTATTCAGTACACCTTGAGTAACAGTATACAAGAGATGCTCACAAACAAGTACTCATTTGAGTCCAGTGAGTATGCCTACATTCTTGAATATCTTTCCATTTTCTCTTTTTTCCTTGTGAGCTTAATAAAACCCCCTCACCAGCTTATTTCACTACTCATTTAATCCACTGCCTGTTTTTTTTTTTTCATTAATTTCTAACGTATTTAATTTTAAGCACATACACAGCCATGCTATGTAGTTTCCAACTCTTGTCTACAAAATACCTGACAATAGGAATTTTACTTTGAGTATTCTTAGCAAGCATACACTTTTTTCAGACTTTAATTGCATTTTTATGTCAATTAAATTAACAAATACCTGTCCTGTAATTGTTCAGCTTTGTAACTGTCTGTACTATGGCTAAAATCAGTTACATTAATTCCTGAACTTTACTGTGCTGGCCTCTAGCCATAGCCATGGCTAAAAACGGTCCTCAAGCCAGTTCACCAAATGAAAATAAATAAGTAACAAAATAAATAAGTAAGTAATAGTGAGGGAATTGGGTGAAAAGTGAGTATTGTGATCTGAGACAAGACGTTGTACAATCTGATGAATATGTCCCACTGGACTTGTGAGCTTTGGGCCATCTTCCATCCCTATTGCTACTCCTACTTTGATCCTTTCCCAGACACACACACACACACACACACACACACACACACACACACACACACACACACACATATACACACACCTTACCTGATAATCTGTTTGTGACACTCAATTTCCTTCCATCTTCATATTTCCCACTCGCGATAAATAATCCATTTGCAATTGCCTTCTTTCCCGATCGCGGCCAGCCGGACATGACGTGAGCTCACTTCTGACGGGCTCGTATCCCCCTTAAAGGAGCCAACAACCTTTAAAAATACGTACTTTTTTTTTTTTTAAATGCTACCCCCGCTGCTAAGAAGTTGTACTGAAATCAGTACAGTGCGTATGCCTCCCGACGTCCCTGACACAAGTCTGTCCTTTATCAACTCATCCCTTAAATCACCAAATCTGCAAATTTTAGCCTTATTTCTCAGGTCAGCTATATATGCGCAAAACCTTCACCAGACTTTTGATCCCTTGTGTAAAATCAGTGCCTTTCCATTGTAACATTTGTCTGGGGTTACACATTTCTCTAAATTTGCATTTTAAGCACTCTGGGTCCTCCCTTGACTCAGCCAGTACAACAATATGATGGTTTTCCCCCTCTTCTCTGTAGCTAGTAGGTGCATATGCAAATGAACGTTCCCTTTCTATAGCTTCTGACCCAGCAAAATTAAGCAGAATAAATGCCTTTGTACTGTCATCTTTATCAGAAAATGCAGCCTGCATGAAAATATCATAGTCTTGCTCAAACACTCTCCAGTTCTTTGCAATATTACTATCAAACACAAGTGCACTGGGTTTTTGAAATCTATCTGCCATGCCCACAAAGTATGCACAAACACACTGAAAATATGGCCCTTGTAATTATGTATGAACAAACAGTTCTGTGAGCTTGTAATAACATTCAAATGCACAATAAACTCTTTGAAATACTGTACTTTGCAAAATATGCTCTGTAATGGCTGTATTCTGTGAAATATGCCTTGTAATGGCTGTACTTTTGTGAGATAGCTTTACTGTAACACTGCACAAACATGCAAACACTTTATACACGTCTGATAACTTGGATATCTTTGCTTAATATAAAAAATACAGATTTGCAGAGCATGTATTGAAAAATGTGGTCATTTCCCCTTATTTTATTCATTTTATGCAATTTGGACTTTATTTCAAACATTTTCCATACTAATTCAAATATTTTTATCAACTGTAGATATCTGTTTATGCCAATATCATTTAGAGCGTTCTGTATGTCCCGTTTCATATTATGTGAAAAGAAATAGTGCTGAGCAAGTTTTAATACCTGAAATTTGTTTCTGACCTGTTTTGTGAAGTATGCACATTTTAGGGATGATCTGCTCATGCATATTCCTCCAGCTCTAAGCAAGTGCCTCTAGTCATTTTACACAAGCCGCCATTGACTTCATGCCCCTTGGACACGCCGGTTCTGACGCCATACCCTTTAGATATGTCTCTTCTGACACCATGCTGCTTGTTCATCTCTAACACATATGACAAGAAGGCTGGGGGTTTCGTTTAGATGCTTTAATACATAGAAACACATCAGTATGGAGAGCAGCATCATTGAATACAAATGAACTAGTTAATTAGTTAACAGACAGACCTTACATACATACATACATGCTTACATCTTAACAGCTAACTACAAAATGGCAGTCAGACTTGCACGTGCTCAGTATTTATACACTTGTGCAAGCCCATGGATAGCTTCTTAAAGATATACACACACACATATTGATCCACAATGTGTTTACTAAACATGGAGCACTATAGCTATATATATTGCCAGTGTGGTAAAACTGAACACAGTACCATACCCTGTAGCAGCTTTTCTTCATACTGCACAGTACTTATAAAGAGTGCCCAAATCCTGACATAATGGGGAAATTTTCATGAAGACCCTCTAAGAGATGACAATCCAAATTGTGGTCTATTTAATTTTTGTTTTGCAGTACATTCTGATTTAAAGGGATAGTGGAAAGGAGCAGAAGAAAGATTATTAATTTAATTGCAGATTAATTGTTTCGGCACAAGTAGCTAGAAAGAAGTTTGCTCAAGAGAAACTCCTTTGCATTCTACGGAGTAAATCAGAGATATTGTCTAGGATCTGAAAGGAGTATTGAACTGACAGATTCTATTAACAGCGGTTTGAATACTCATGGTATTATCTACAGAAGATAGAGAGATTTAGGGCTGTCAATGTGGATACATAATATATAATCAAAGTTATTACGATTGCAAGAAAAAATATTTGCAAAATAGGTTGACACTGTGAAATGTTGACTTTCACTACGAACATAAAAAATGTGTTTTTCCAGGGGATAAACCCTGTGTATCCCCCTTATTAGGGGTTGTACCCCACACATCCTCTCCTCTTTAATAACTTTAAGATCACTCAACCTGAGAGATAACACTTACCTACCACCAGTTCAACTGTCTTGAAAATGTAAAGGCACAGAATGTAACTAATACTGATATGACTAAAATATGCCAGATCCTTGCCTCTTACAAACATCAATTAAACCCATGTACTCCTCCGTATTCAAGTTTGGGAATCAAACATTCCTGCGAGTAGCTATCCATGTTTCATGTGTAAGGAATCTGAGAGGTTTATATTATAGTTAAGTTGTTGAGCAAGCTGCACTTCTTTATTAATATGGAGGCTATATAAAATAAGGTCAATATAAAATGCCAAAATGTCTGAAAGATGTGGATGAGGAGACAGGAGGGCCAAAGAGATCCTGAAATGTTGGTTTTCTTATGCTGGAACATCTATGAGAGGTACAAACAGCACTGATTAGGCTGCAGCTGAACCACCTCTGATCTTTGCTGAAATGATCTTGTAATGAGATTACTTAGCATTTTGTGTTCTTCCTTGTCTGATAAACAGAAAATCACCTGCATAAAGAATGATTCAAAGGCCACGGGTATCTAAGATAAAGCTAGTTATAAACAGGGAAAATAAACCAGAATCAGTTAACACCTGAAGAACCCATCTATCAAAGCAAAACAAAGTGGGGGCAAGAACCAATGCTTAGGAATCCCAGCTGTCAAGAATAAGGGATCAGACAAATATCATCATCATACAGAATGTTTATAGCCCTTGAGATAAAATAACTTTTAAATTTTTTTAAGGTGCCATTAGATAAACCCTTTTTAAGAGTGAATGCTCCATTGTGCCAAATGTTCTTTTCATATTGGTGAAAAGTGACCATGTTAGTAGGCTCTGCTCCATATTTTAGAAAATGGTGTCTGTAGCAGAGTGAATGGTTCTTACTTAGCTGTTTTGTGTGTGTGTGTATGTGTGTGTGTGTGTGTGTGTGTGTGTGTGTGTGTGCGTGTGCGTTTGTGTTTGTGTGTGTGTATGCCTCTGTTGTGAGTCTATGTATGTATCTGTGCGTTTTTCTGTGTGTGTGTGTGTGTGTGTGTGTGTGTGTGTGTGTGTGTGTGTGTGCAGGTGCAAGCCTGTGCTAAGCAAGCAAAGGGGGAGTGACACTGGTGAGCCTACTAAAATTGCATTATTTTGTATTTGTTGAAATATTAAAAAGATTGTGAAAAGGAACTATTCTGCATTTAATTCATATACATAATGTTTATTTTAAAAATAGAAAATGCAAAAACATATTAAAAATTATCAACATATATCCTCTTTTCTAAACAAGCAATAATGCACAATAAAGCGGGTCTTACAGTTATATACCTTCCCAAGTTGAGGGCCCTCCCTGCTGCGGTTTTGTGCCTCACATCTCTGGGCAGTCTATTATTTCCCTGTAATGTCTACCCTGTCAGGCATCATTGCTTGCATGCTATAAACATATGTCTAGCTTGCCCAGACCCTTTTATGTGAGTTCCTGTCACTCATAAATAGTTCTGCCTTGAGAACCATTCAGTCTTGCTGGGGGCTAGTGCTCATTTTAGCTTATATATATATATATATATATATATATATATATATATATATATATATAAGAGGCATGACAGGACATAAATTCTGCAGTGGTCCCCAACACATTTGCTGTTCTTATACTAAATTATGGCACATTCCAGTTAAATGTATGCCACACTACTGCTTGCTGTCTGCCTGGGGCTTACTGCCCTTAGGTGAGCTCTCAATCAGCAATCAGACAATACCATCCATCCATCCATTTTATGAATCACTTGTCCTGGCATAGGTCACTGTATTAGGAGGCAAAGCAAGGTAGACTTGACTTCACTATCCCTAACAAGGTTCTTCTGTGGAGTCCTTAGGCATTACCTGAGATATAATCCTCCAAAGTATTTAGGGTCTGCCCCAGGGCCTCTCCCTAGTGGGATGCACCTGATTTACCTTCCATTGGCAGTGCCAAGGGGGGCTTCTCGTAAGGTGCATAAACCACAATAACTTACTCCTCTCACCACAGTGGTACTTCATGACCCTCCCTGATTACCAGACTCCTCAGTGTGTCATAGGGAGTCGTTCTGCTTACTGTATAAAGGAACCTAATTTCTGCTACTTAAATCAATATTATTTTCTCAATCTTTACTGTAGACTGACTGGTAAATTTAGAGCTTTGCTGTCTGACTCAGTTCTCATTCTTCCACAACAATCTGGTAACTGTCCACAGTATTTCTGCCATTGCACCCATCCAATGGTCAGTCTCCAAATCCTATTTGCCTTTACTTATGAATAAGACCCTCAAGGTTTTTAAACTCCTTCATCTGAGGTAGCTGCTTCCAACAGAAAGAACTATGATCTCTGATTTGAAGGTATTGATTTTCATCACAACTACTTCACACTCACCAATGCATGATTGTGATCACAGTCATTTAAGATTAATAGGTTGATATCACTTGCAAACTGAATACCGTCAGACCTTGGTTATGTATTGCTATCTTGCCCATGAAAATCAAAAATACGTGTGAAGCCAAGGCACCCTCTTTGTAGAGTCCTATGCCCACCACTAAGTTATCTGAGTTAATGCCAGGCTTGAGGACATTCTCCTTCTCCACAAACAGTGGGACTGAATGATACATAGCAGCAGCCCTGGACCTCATAATATTGCAACACCTCCACAAGACATTTCGGGGTGCATGGTCATATGTTTTCTCTAAGAGCACAAAACACATGTAGACAGCACTGACAGACTTCCTTTATCTCTCTGATATCTGCAGAACAGTAAAGAGGTAATTTGCTGTTCCATGTCCAGGATGGAATACATATTGGTCCTGTCAGATCAGTGGCTTGACTATTGAGTGATGTTTTCTTTCCATTATTCTAACATACATTTTTATCAGAGAGACATTTGATTGCTTAATTATAAGAACACACTTTCTTTTTCCCCTTTTTGAAAATGGTGATCAGTACCTCAGACACTCCAAAGGTACTGTTCTAGTCTTCCAGAATGCATCAAAACTTATTTTAACCAGGAGGACACAACTTATTCACCCCCCAAATTGTCCTGCTTCTTCAGTATTTCCAGTTAGATCTTATGCTGTCCCACACCTTTGCTACAGCAGAATGTTTTAATTAATATAGTGACCTCACCTATTGAAATGGCTGCATGCTTACAATCTGCGTCTTGCACAGTCTACTCAAAGAAGGGTGTACAAACTGGATTCATAACCTCCTCAAAGTGTTCCTTCCACATCTTAACAAGCTACACAGATAAAGTCAATGGTTCTCTATCCTTGCTAAGAACAACCTGGACAATGTCCCACCTTGCTAGTGTGCATTATTGAATAGTTTTGCAGAACATCTTTGAGGAGAACAAGAAGTCAGTCTTAAAGGCCTCATCTCACATGAGCACTTCCATTTCAACAACTACCACAACTGCTGGCATCCTGCCTTGTTAGGACATGTAAGTCATACGAGGACACTGCATGGAAACCCTGTTTCTTTAACATGACAGCTGCCATCATCACTGTTATTCTTCTTAATTTAACAATTAGTTCAGCAGCTAAGAATAGTCATCCAATTTACTAAGCCCCCTCATCCTGAGCTGTGATTTGGCTGTATTATCTTCATGCTGAGTTAATATCTGGGATCAACTCAGAGAAGGTTTTTAAAAATTAAATATTACCTCCAAAGGCTGCAGCAACATTGTAGTTGGATACTGTCTGAGTTGGGGCTTAATTCTTTCACCTTTACATGTTTATTTACAATGAACTAAAGCTGACACCTTACAACATTAGAAGTAGTTTTCAGTTCAAGGAAGGTAGCATGCATTATAGGGTGCTAAATTACAGAGAGAGAGTTTCAAATGGCTACTATAATGGATTTCATGTGGCTGGGATGCTTAGGTAACCTAGAGCATATTTTGAATTGATTTAGCAGAAAGGATTATGAATGGTTCATCAAAAGAATCAATTTGTTATACATTTGGGACATGGATTTCATGAAATTCACCTCATGAGTAAAGCAAGATGGGTGAATTTCTGGAAATCTGTTTCATGAACAGACAGCAGATAAGTTATGACTAAATCTTAATGCTTTGTACTACCCAAGGCCAGGAGCGGCCTTAGGTCAACTGGTGCCCTAGGCAAAAGGGCTCCATGACGCCCCCCACCACACCACCTGGTGCCCCCATGCTAGTCTACCTACACCAAATAAATACTGGAAAAGCGCCCCTAATAGAGCAGCACCCTAGGCAGCCACCTAGTTGGCCTATGCCTAAGGCCGGCCATGCCCAAGGCCAATAATTAACTCAGAGCAGCATGAGCCTGAGGCCCCTTTGGTGCTGGTATGTTTCTTGCTATTTGTATTTCCAGCTGCTGCATTGCATTGAAGAGAGTAGTATGCCATTGGAGGACATTTTGTAAGTGCCCAAAGAGACATTTTAAAGTAGTAGTAGTATGTGCCTTGTATGGAGTAGTTTGTACATATTGTCTACCCAAGGTGGGGAAGACCAGTATTTAGAGATATATTAGGCAGCCCAGTTGCATACTGAGTGGAAAGCTGTGAACCCAGTCTTTAGAGTGTTCTTTGCTCCTTATCTTCACATAGGTGAAGGAATGCAACAGAATCATTTATCAGCTTTTATCATCATTTTGTTCAGTACATTACTTCTAAACACCATGAAGTGGCGAAGTGGTAAGACTTACGGATGGCCAGTATAGCAGATTTTATGTGCTCTGTGCATCATTTGCCAAGATAGTTTACTGTTAGCTGAGTAGACATTTTTATGGGATTGCTTCATGTTTGTTATTGCAAGTTGCTTTTGAATGAACCTCACTTTACAAACAAGGGCCTTGTGATTTGTTATGGTAGGGTTGTTGCATAACTGAATATTGTTTATTCCATTTGAAAGCATCGTAAAGGTGTTCCACATATGTCACACAGTGTATGGCCTTTGTCTTGCCACAGATGACCATGGGCTGTTTCCCTTTTCCTTCAGTTCTAAAGTCTTGTGACGGAGAATTAAACAAGACACTTTGAGAGTTTGATAAATGACATTCTGCCATCCAGTTAATACCCAGTGCACTTTCTTCTGCTTGGATAAGCTGTGTATAAAAGTTATTTGTCAAGAAATACATCCAGGAAGCAAAAAATGTGTTACTTCATGCATGTGCAAAATGACTTGCATTTAATAAGCCCATAATAATAGTGCTGAAAGTAACATTCCATTTTGAAAGTACAAAAACTGAAATACTTATCACATTTCTTTTATTTGTGTGTGTGTGTGTGTGTGTGTGTGTGTGTGTGTGTGTGTGTGTGTGTATGTGTGTATACACACACACACACACACACACACACACACACACACACACACACACACACACACACACACACTCTTACCATTTTATACAAGTGTAGTGTAATGCATCACTTATAGTGCAACAGATACAATAAAAATATATGGTTGCTTGCCAAGGAAAATACTTTATTACACAGACAAAAAAAAAAAAAAAAAAAAATATATATATATATATATATATATATATATATATATATATATATATATATATATATATATAAATCATAAAAAGACAAAGAAATGACATAACAGACATATACCTTGTTTGGGCCTCGGTTAAGCTGGTTTAACTCACACTTTTATAGAGCCTAACCCACATGTAAATATCATATTGTACTGCACAAACCTATGGGAAGTGATTTTATACTATTTAAATGTCCTGTGGTACTAGGACCTCAAAGCTGTATACACAGAAAATTATCCTGCAGTGACAAAATAAAATAAAGAGTAAATGTGCTAGACCAGGAATCACTACCTTCTGAGATGCCCAGTCACTGTCAGATATTTCTTATTAAAACATGAGATTTGCAGGATAAACTACACCAGCCAATGGAAAAGATTTATTTTCACTTCACTGGCAAAACAGCATCTCTTGATATTGAATTTTAATTTAATTTTGAAGACCATCTCTAATGGCCCTATTGTTGGGTCTATCCTCTCCATTTGACATATGGCATATTTTTCAAGAAGTTCCTATATTTAGAGTTTTTCCCCAGTAACCATCTTCATGATGTCACAAGTCAACTACACAATTGCTACTGTCATCTGACCAACCAGTTCGTTCTTTTTTTCATTTGCACAATTTAGATATTGTGGCTTGTTATTGCTGGTAAAGAATTCCTGCATTTGCATGCCCTTTTATTCCCTCTGAGGTATATTTCTGAATTGGAGAAGAATGGAAAACAGAGGATCCCTTGGAACTAATGCCAGTATTCCTCTTGGCACCATATAGGTGGTTTGGAATTTCACTTCAGATTCTCCTTGTTGGACTGAGTGGGGCCACTACTAGTTAGAACTGGGCCCATATTGTGGGGGGGGGGGGATCATCACAATTAATGGGTGTTCAAGTATCCTCCATCTTTAAAGAATGCATGCACATCAGAACGAGAGAGCTTCACCCTGGCTACCACCCTGGAAGGGTGCATAATGGGGTGGTGGTGTTATTTTCTACCCAAGTTTGTTTATTTCTGTGTATGCCCCCCCCCAGCCTGATCATGGGAAATAGCCTCTTGAGTCATCCAGTTATAGGCCAGGATTACATGTAGTTGACGTTTCCTTCCTCTAGTCTCTGTCAGCTATCTGAATTGGTTGACTCTCGGCAAAGGGAAGCCACAAAGTTCAAAGCACAGTAGTAAGAGTTTAGGTACTTGTTCAACACTTTTTGTGATCTTCAGTTGTGAGAGCTGGGATTCACCTGTATTGACTTTAGCTATTACATCCTTAGTACACTTGCAATCATGTAAATGGCTGATATGGCCAGAATTCAGATGCAGGTGTATCCCATATACTCATACTGTTGTTAAGTTGCACCATGGCACAGACCTTAAAGATCAAGGCTTAAGGGGTAACATCAGCTGACTACAGGAGGAGGCAAGGTGTAGCTGTCTTTATTTCTGAGATTAATGAAGCTTCAGAGTTCCAGTTGTTATGTGGCACATAAGTGTGCGTTTGTTCCTAGGTCCAGGCTAGGCCACAGGTGCATCATCGCTGAAATGCTTGGTTGTCCTTCCCCTGGAGAGAGCCTTTGCTGATGCTATTGCAAAGCCTGGAAGCACATTTACTCTGATGTTACCCTCAGGAGTTCTAATATCTTGTATCATCCTTCAGAGGATTGGAATTAGACTTCATTTTTACCATGCCAAGGCTGACTTTTTTGTGGTCTTGACAGATACTCAGTGTTGCTCAAACCGACACCTAACTGCTGTCTAGCCAGAACACAGGGTGGTACTCAGAAGGAGTAGAGTTTGCAAGAGGGCGCATACCTCTGCCATGATGGTGCTTAGTGTACTCAACTGGTTAGCACAACAATTCAAGCTCCAGGCCCTGCTGGTGGAGTGGACCTTGGCCACTCTTAGGATTTTTGCTGAGTGTGATATTAAGGAAGTTATCAACCAAAATACCTTTCTCAAACTGGACATTGCCGGGGGGAGAGGTGCAACTCCATCTTGCCAGATCTTTTCAGTCTGCAATGGATGGCATAGCTAGGGATGCAGGTATTAATGAGTATAACAGCATTGACTGGTTTATCGATATTTGTCCCCTTCAGGGATTATCAGGACAGTCTTTTACTGGATTCTCTGTTTGACAGAAGTAGGCAGCTTGAGCCAGGGCTTCAATCACTGATTTTGTAAGGGTCTCTGTCCTGTTGCATAGTTATCTACACTTCCTGGGATACTGGGGTCAAAGATGGCTTCCAAAGTTCCTCCAGTGGAGCTTTCTGTTTTTTTGTATGCTGTTTGCCCTTATGACTGCTAATCATCAAGCTTTTCTGAACGGTGGAAGGGCTGTCACTTAGACAAATGTGTTGCATGTGCCCCCTCACTGGCATCTCAGGTAATAGGACATTTGTCTTGCAAGTCTTAGCTGTATCACTTTGGTGGGGACATGCAACCTTTGTCAGTGAAGGGGCCATTATACCTTCCCATTCATGTGTATGCTTCCATGCACCTGCTGAGGGAGAGTACAAGGTTCACAGCTTGGTGAGCTGAATACACACACCCCAGGACCACCTCAAAACATCACTGCCTCTCCTCTTAGAAATTGCGGCATAGCATGACACCACTCTAACCCCCTCCCTCAGGGATAGGCATGCCCATACCCCATACCAGGGACTTGGGACCATTCTCTCTCCTGTTGGGGAAGGGGTCCCCCAGACATCATTCTTCCTTCCTTTCCTGAGAGAAATTATTTTCCCCCTAGGGATTTGGCTGGGCTACCTTCCACCCACTCCAGTGTGAGGCCATACACAACTGAACCTCAGAGCTGTCCAAGACCTTGCCACTGATATCAGCATGATTAGAGTGGAAGGGGGTCTTCTTTTCAGTCAACTGATGCTGTAAGACTGTATCTGCTTTTTTAATTAATATCATGTTCATGTTTTTCAGACACATTATTAGAGTTTTCAGCAACACTTTTAGGAAAGTAAAAATGTTTTTTTCCCTGAAAGTTTCTGCTATGTATATCAGAATTCAATAGCTCTGAAAGTACTTTAGTGATCACACGATTAAAATACTAACACCATTCATTTTAATAGTACAGTTTGAAAAAAGACTTTTTTATTTGCAGGGAAACATCTCTGCACTCCCTCACACACTCAGCATATAATAGAACAACTCATCTCCATGGTTGCACAACATTGGGGAAAGGATGAAGTTTTCCCAGTATGCCCAGAATTGGATGTTTTAAACACTCACTGTTTTTACCCTAACAGGTATGAGCATGTTAGAGTGCTATGCAAGGAAAGAAAGGTTAGTCTCTCTAAAAATATGAGATTATTTGCCATTTTCAGGTGTTTTGCTGGACAAAACTACACAGACCAGGAATTCTATATGAAAAGAGGGACAGGGCATAATCCTATCTAGAGCCAGGGTTACTGGATACATGTTAATATGGTACAACACAGGTAGGAATATAGATACTTCATCTGAATTGTTTTTCTTTTTTGCTGTTCAAAGGATTCCAGAACATTATTAGTGGTTCCATGGAGTATAAAATACTTATTAGACCAATTTTGGGTGTTGCATTTATTAGAGAAATGTTTGCTTTCAAGTGCCCAATGCATTACTTCCTGCGGCAGCTGTAGTACCAAAGGTCACACTACAAGCACACTCATTGTTTATACACATATAAATACACATATATTCAAATGCTCTCATTACACAGGCTAAGTAGATGCTTGTAATCACTCAACCACTTGAGTATATTAGTTGCCACTGCCTTCACTCAGGAAAAAAAAAACTTAAAATTTGGTTATCTTTCATGAGATAATGCAGGAATGTTTCTCAAACCTCTGGCATAATTTAGTGCCACTGGAAGCACAGAGAGAATAGAAATATATTCTAAAATGATCACATGTGCATGTACAATTATCACAGAAGATTTTACATTTAATAAACAAATTATTAAAGAATGCGTCTCTGCAAGATTTTTGTCTGATACCGCTTTCTAAGAGAAACTGACCCTCACCAATTTCACGATTGAAGGAATTAAGTGTGAAGCAGTATAAGCATTTTTCAAATATGGAAATCTAATGGTATCTTATATATCTTATAATCTTATAAAACCAATTATTTCTGAATGAGAACAATATCTGCTAGAACTATGTTTACATCTTCCATTAGCACCATTAAAGGCGAGACTGTCATTTCCCCTAGTACTTATTTATGAACAGTTAGTTTCTTGTTGGAGTGCTCACTTTCTTTTCATGTTACTTTCAACTGATATTTCACACTTCCAGCAGCTAGTTTCCTCACAAGTATATTTAAGTAATGTATAAGGATCAAATTTGTCCCTATAGTAATAGTTTTTTTGCATGTATTTTAACATGAGGCAGTTGGTCTGCTGTTTCACTTTGCTCAGCTTTCACAGTGAAAGACATTTACTGATTACCTTAACTCGTGTGTAACTCTTCTGCTGTAGGGTTAGAGTTAATCTGGTTCAGGATGCATCAGAGTACTTTTTGTGACCCTCAGCAAACCAATGAGGATGGTCATCTCTGATTACAGACTAAATGGATTGCAGCTGGCATTCTACTTCCTGTTACCACTTTGTGTGGAGGAACTGGGCGTAACCATTTGTAGTCTTCCATACTAATGTCTTTCAGCTTTTCCCGGTTAGGGGTCGCCACAGTGGAACTCTGGTCCACTAATGATTGGGAGTGGATTTTTACAGTGCCGAGGTGCCAACCCGATGCCCAACCTTTAAAGACGGTACACCTATTCACACACGCACCTACCTGCATGTCTTTAAAAGTCACTCGACTATGGGGAGGACATGCAGACTCCACACAGAAGGCGCTCCAGCCGAGAATTGAACCGGAGAGCCTCTTGTTGAGAGGTGACAACGCTAATCACTGCACCACCATGGCCTACAGTAGTTGTAGTTATACAGCAGCTGTATTCCCAAATTCCTATATTTGGACTTAACTTGTGCTACCGGCTGTCATCCACCCCATGAGATGGTGCTGGACTACTACCTCTGGGAATAGTATCAATGGAGCAACAGGCAACACATTCCTCCTTTACCGCTGGAAGGGTTGCTGGGATTCATTTCCCAGTACTGACACTGCAGTGATCATAAGACAATGTACTTCTGATTATGCTGCCATCAGATAAGATGTAATCTGAGTTCCTAAATGCCTGAGTTGGTGGTAACAGGTGGATGTAAAAAATCCCATGGCACTTACCAAAAAGAGTAGGGAAGCTTTATTTTATTTTACAACCTTCTGATACATAATTTATACTTATCATCATTATTTTTCCACTTCAAGAAAGTATTTGCACTTTAAACATAGCACTCTGTATATTTTAAACAATTGTGTACACCTTTATATACTTCCGTAGATTAACTCGTCCCCACCCTGTCTTTCACAACTTCTTCAGCATTCTTTTCATTACAGTATCAGACTCCCACAATTTATTATATAATAATTCTTTACATCTGTAGTTCGATATATTTCATGCAGTGTTAAAAATATCTTATCTACCCTTGCCATGATTATTTTAATTATATTGTCATATGCATATATTATGCCCATATCAAGTTTTCTAAAATAGTTATGTTTTTTATTTAAAATTGTGTCAAAACATTTCTTATCTTTTACATGTGGATAAAGCAAGTTCAGTGGGTGACTCTGCTTTACACTCTCTACATATCCTTTCTTCTTGTTGCCTGTACTTCAACTTCCTGTTCACTGGCTATTTTTTATCAAGCTTTATTCCTTTTATATCATCTCCACAGTGGATTAATGCATCAACTTTTATTCATTTCTCCTTTCTGGAGTTTGTTTGCCGCATAATAGGTGGTCATTTATGGGTGTTTTTCTTTGAGGTTACCCTTTGGTCTACTTATTCCCAGCCTGGTTATCTATTACTTTTTACCAATAATCTCCAAAAAAATAAAATAAAAAAATAACATTTCCCACACCTATTTAAATCTGTTTCACAATTGTCCTTTCCTTTTGCATCACTCAAACAATATTTTTTCCAGTATGTTTTCACACAGATGTTTTCTTTATATATTGCCTGCCTTACCCCCTAATTCCCAGTATCTAATTTTTGCCCCCATGTGCACCAGTTCTCTTACATTGTCATTATCCTTTTACTGGTTTTACTTCTTCCTGTACTTCTTCATATTTTCTGCAATACCTTCGCCACAGTTTCCATTTTTTCATCACCCAGAATTAATGCAAGGATGCGACATAGACAATAGAATGTATTAAAATGAATCGGCCTTATTTCCTCACATGGTACAGCGCTCCTTTTTTTCTTGGATTCTACACAGAACCCCAAATGATACTGAATACTATTTCCATAATTATTTTTATCTACTGAAAATTTGCACACACTTCCAATATATGCTATTTCTTTTTCCAAAAAAATATTTGTCAAATGAACATTTTTATATGACAGTTTAAGTGGTTTACACAACACCACACTTACATTAATTTCCTCCATCACATTTTCCAATTGTTTTTTTAATTGCCTGTCTAACAAACTTTATACCTAATACACACACATCATAAACAGAAAACTATTCCCCACTTATTTTTACAGAACCTCCAAAATCTTCACTTGTTCTTCTTATTCTCAATGCTACTTTCTTTTACCCTTCTTTTACTTTTATAAAAATGTTCTTCAACCAATGTTTACTTTTTATTACAATTGGTATATCACCAGTGTTAAGATATAAATGAGGCACTATTATCCAAACTTTATTTCTCACTCTGCTCCTCTTAAAACATTTTGATGGTTCCTTACTACTGCATTCATCACTATAATAAAATAACGTCACTCCCTGGGCATCCTCGCATAACACATTTCTCATGTTGTACACTATTACTCACCCATCATTTAACCATAACTTTATTCCATGTATTTTCATATACAGAATTTAATATTTTTATCATCCTCCTTCTCAGTCCATAACCTTTTTAATATTTCACTATAAACATCCATGATCTATACTGTATAATGCTTTTGCTACATCACATACAAATATATTATTTTCTGTTTCCTCCCTGACTATATTATCTACTACTTCTTTCAACAATATTAACATCTCTTTTTCTTGCTTCCTTTATATATCACACTCACCTTTATACATAACTTCACTTATCACTTTAGTAAATAATATGTTTAGGAATATGTTCATGAACATCTTATCATCCACATTTCCGAACATACCTGGTCTCTAGTATTTAATATCTTTCTTCTTACATTTATTGATTTTTATTTATTTTATTGCATTTGTTTACTGGGAAAGTCTACTGGCCCTAAAATAGCCCATTTTCAGTGGAGGCCCGGGGAGAAAAGCTCCAACGAGATACAGAAACAATATAAACATTAATTAGTACAGAAGTAGAAACAGTGTTACAGATAGTAAATATAGTAACATATACAGAATATATACATAAAAGCAAGAATCTAGTTTCAAAGATAAAAAGCAACAGCAAGCAGCGTGAGCAAAACAATGAAGGTGCATACATATAGCATAAAAATGCTATCCAAAACGCTTACGATAATTCTATCCAAATATCAAGACAGTCCAGCAAGCAGAAATACTTTTAGCTGAGATAAAATAAATGAATGAATAAAATCGACGTAGATGTAAAACTACAAGCAGAAGTTTATTTGGTGCACCTCAGGTTAGCGCTTTCGGCATAAGCTTCATCAGACCTGAGTAACAAGAATATTTGAATTGTTTAAAAACCCGACAAGGTGGGAAAATGCAATAATTTACATTAATTTAGAGCTCAATTGTCTAATTAGGCGATTGAGTCTCATAGCCACAAATAAAAACTCATATAGTATAACAACATATACATATTTAAAATGCCACTTAACTTATCTACTTGTACATAAAAACTATACATAAATAAAATCATACATATACAAAATATATCTCACATTCTAATATACCAGAGGTATAGAGGAGATATATACACATATTTATACATTGCCTCAACACAATATATAAATGCATACACAAACATAAAAATATGTATAACTCAAATATGCACATATAAACTTATAATGCATTAAATTTTTAATTTCCTCATTTTTAAAAAAGGTTTAATTGGCACTTTACCATTTAAACCAGGGGGTCTATCTGCTCTTAACTTTATAATCCATGTTGTTTCTCTCGATTCAGTGAATGTACCTACATCTCCTCCTCTAATATTAACATATATTTTTTCTAAAATCCTAAATTTAAATGAATGTTCATGTCCACAATCTCTAACATGCTTAGCTAAAGCATTAGAAATTAGTTATACATATTTTTATGTTTGCGTATGCATTTATATATTGTGTTGAGGCAATGTATAGATATGTATATATATATCTCTTCTATACCCTTCGTATATTAGAATGTGAGATATATTTTGTATATGTATGATTTTATTTATGTATAGTTTTTATGTACAAGTAGATAAGTTAAGTAGCATTTTAAATATGTATATGTTGTTATACTATATGAGTTTTTATTTATGGCTATGAGACTCAATCACCTAATTAGACAATTGAGCTTTAAATTAATGTAAATTATTCTATTTTCCAGCCTTGTCGGGTTTTTAAACAATTCAAATATTCTTGTTACTCAGGTCTGATGAAGCTTATGCCGAAAGCGCTAACCTGAGGTGCACCAAATAAACTTCTGCTTGTAGTTTTACATCTACGTGGATTTTATTCATTCATTTATTTTATCTCAGCTAAAAGTATTTCTGCTTGCTGGACTGTCTTGATATTTGGATAGAATTATCGTAAGCGTTTTGGATAGCATTTTTATGCTATATGTATGCACCTTCATTGTTTTGCTCACGCTGCTTGCTGTTGCTTTTTATCTTTGGAATTTGACTTTGGTTCTAGCAGCGAGGGTATTAACTCCGTGTGAGTTAACTCTTATCTTATTATTACAAGAATCTAGTTTGTTTGATTGCAGTAATATATACAGAAAATATATATTAAAGCATAATTCAATGAATTCAATCAGAGTGGTATAAACAGAGATATATTAATCAGTGGGCCGAATTTATGAAAGCTTGCATGGAGTGCAAGAAGAGTGTAGGAGCTCACGGAGGCAATATGTCTGCCATGCGATCCAGGTACAGCCAGCAGGGGCATGCACGAGAGCTGCTAAAGTTACTCTTGCACAGACAGCGTCATGGTATGCAAATTACCTCATTTGCTGCTGAAAGCTATGCAGATGAGGTAAATTTGCAATCCAGGAAACACTAACCTGTCCGTGGAAGATTAGTATTATCTGCAGAAATGTACTCCGTTGGTAACGGAGTACAGTTCTCCAAATAGCTAAACGGAGCTATGACAGCTCCAAACAAAGGATGCATACAGTTGAGGAAGCATGCCAATGGACAAATATAAGGCCATTGGCATTTATAAATGTTTAAAATCTAACTTTTTCCCCCAATCTCCGATGTTTAAGCATAGCGCAGCACTGCGCAAACGTGCAATGCTTTAAAAACCAAGAAAATCATTTAAAAATAGCCAAAAATAGCCATTTTCACTAAAAAGTTTATCCTGCCATGCAGGTGAATGTCAGGCTGAAGACAACATGGCCACTGAGTAGTGGCTGCTAAGGGGGGAAAGCTCAGTGTGAGAGATGTAACCATGCATTAGTAGGCAATCCTATGCAAATGAGGATAAGGATAGTGAATCACAATTTTCCCCAGCATGTGAGCCATGTCCCAAGAGTGTAAGTGTAGGAGTAGGTGAGTAGTAGAGTAGAATATAGGTAACATCATGAGCGGGTGTGTCAGAAAGGCTGTAAGCTTATTGGAGCACAGTGTCTTGTGTTTGCCCTGAGTTGCTCAGGATTGCAAGAGGCGTGTCTACAGTTGTACTTTTTGAAAACCAGAAACCAAAGGTGTATGCTGTGAATATATCTGAAATTTCTTGCAAATGTGCACACAGCATGTGCGCGCATGTGTGCTCATGTGCACGCGTGTGTACTTGTTTGCGTGGCGCTGCCCTGGGCGGAAACAGAAAGGGAAAAGGAAGGAAAAGAAGTAGTAGAAAGTTAACCAAGGAGAACTAGCAGAGCTGCCAGGTGAAATATATCAGAATCAGCCAATTACACAGGTAGCAGACTAGCCCAGCCCAGCCTAGCACTTTAAACTCTTCCCTGTTTTTCCCAAAGAACTCTGCAACACTGCAGTATACAAAGAGGGAAAGCTTAAAAACTTTAAAGTCAGACAAAATGTTAGGGGCTGCACTTGCTATCATAAACCAACATGTGCAAGGTGCTGAGGGTGGTGATGTTGTGAATGCTGCTGAGCAACCCACAGTGAGGAGACGGAGAAGTGTGTACAGACCCAGGGTAACCTACCAGGGACTACATGAGCTGGAGATAGTGGAGCACTATAGGGTGGACAGAGACCTCCTGCAGCAAATTGTTGAGCTGTGCTGGCCATGCCTCACACACAGAACCAACAGAGGGGAACCCATCCCAGTGGATACCAAGGTATGTGTTGGCCTGAGAATACTAGCTACAGGTACCTTCCAAAGACCAACTGGTGATATGATGGGGATTTCATAGGCATCAGCATCCAGGGTACTGCACCAGTTCCTGGATGCCATGTCAGCACATGTTGGTAAGCACGTATATTTCCCCAATTCCCGTGAGACATTGGCCAGCAATATGTGTCTTTTCCACCAAATAGCAGAATACCCTGAGGTAATGGGTGCAATAGACTGCATGCACATACACATCAAAGCACCACCCGGTGAGCGGGGTAGGGTCTACATCAACCACAAGGGCTTCCCCTCCATCAACTGCCAGGTCGTGTGCAATGCCCAGGGCATAATAATGAATGTGTGTGCTGGCTACCCTGAAAGTTATTACGATTCCCACATCTGGCATCTGATGCAGCTGTACCAGAGATTTGGCAATGGGGACATCCCTGATGGTCACCCAGTGGGGCATGCTGGATGCACACTGGAGCCGAGGCTGATGACACCCATCAGAAATGCACACACACCCGAACAAGAACTCCATAATGAGGCACACGCACAAACAAGAAACATAATTGAGCATGTGTTTGGGATGCTCAAATCACAGTTTCGGTGCCTGGACACATCTGGTGGAGCCTTGCAGTACTCACCAACTACATGTACCCAAATTGTCATGGTATGTGCCATGCTACACAATATGATCCTGCAGAAACAGCTGCAACAGGAACAACATGGGGCAGGGCCAAACAGCCCCCCACAATTGCCAAGGCCTGTACAGGCACAGCATGACTCTGAGGAGGAACAACCTGAGCCTGCCCCAGTAGGCAGAAGGAGGTGTGCCCAGTATGCCCTGGCCTTGGCAAAGAGGCAATGCATAGCACATACACTGACTCAGTAGGAACCCTGGAAATTACACCTCTCTCTGACTCGCACATACAGTAAAAGGGATACCTAACTTGACACTACCTGTTTTCAAACATGTATAGGGAGTGTAATATGTGCATCCGACATAGGCAGCCCTGCAGCACCACCTGAGGCATGAGTCCCTATTTTAAGCAATATAAAGCACAGCTAAGCAAAATTTACCAGTATTGAGCATATTTAAATACAATTGCGTGTAGCTGCGCACCTCGCTAACCAGCGCAACGTCGGGCAAAGTTGGGCAATGTTGGGCAAAGTCGGGCAATGTTGGGCAAAGTCGGGCAAAGTCAAGCAAAGTTGGGTAAACATGCTCACACCTGCTTTACTGTTCCTTAACCAGTCAGGTCTGCCCAGCAGGAAAATAAAAAGCAGTGACAGGGCTCGAACTCAGGATACTGTGCACTGTAGTCACAGTACTGAACCACTAAGTCATGACAGCATTTCACTGGCACAGACACAACTTAAATCACTCACACATACCAGTTGGAGGGTCACATACCTAACAGTCACAGCCAGCAGGACAATTGTAGACAACTGCAAACACAAACAAATGCTGTATCCTACCCTCTGAAGAGGCATATGAGTAACCTCCCCCCAGGCCTATGCAGACAGATAACAGCAGGCCAGGCAGTGTGATGTGGGTTGGGTAGGCTATGAAGTCACAAACTAATATGTGTGTAATTGGAAGCTAAGGTCTGTAGTACAGTGGTATGCCTCAAGCCAGTATGATAGGCAACAGTACAGACTGAAATGGAGTACCTGACATAGCAGTGCAGGCCTAGCAAATGTGTAAGTGTCAGGTGTACCCCTCATCCTATGTATACCCACAGTAACAATAAGGTGTGCCCCCCGGGTAGAAATGTACAAATAATAGCTGTCCCCCCTGTATGTAGAAATGTTGATAAGTCTATGCAAATTGACTCATGGAAGCCCTGCTGGCACAGCATGCTTCCTCTTGATGTACAACACAAAGGTGAGCCCTGAAATAAAAAACAACTTGATTTTTCGCACACATATAGTATATATTCCCATAGTGGGCATGCTCACACACTTAAACAAATTTAGCAAATTTCAGTCAGCAACATACTGAAAGGTCATACTGGGCATGCTCACACACTTAGGCCATGTCTGAGTACAGCAGTGGGCCACACATATCTGGCAGTTGCAGTTCTTATTCCAGACACTTGTCACTACCCACCAATCCTGCCTTGCGCACACAGTGATATGAAAACAGACCCATATAATATATTGGACCCCTGTCATAGTCAAACTATGTACTACAAGTACTTAAGTTGTTCAATGAAAGTGAAAATACAAAGAAGATCAATAAATCTCCGATCAGTATCATCAAGAAACAATAAGCACTCCTAACATTATCCAAGCCATGTTCTGCCAAAAATATTGACAAAGAGTCCATAGAGAACCATGAAGCTTTCTTTCGCTATGTCATAAATATCAATGTAAACTCATATATGTTCTGAGTCAGTGCAAAGTGTAAATGAATACATGTACATGACTGACATTGCCAACATCTTGTCAGACAGGTTCATACATATTTACCCCCCTCTCACTGACAAAAGGTACCATTACCATACCTGAAGATTGTGAAAACCCAGAAATCACATATACAATGGTTAAACAGCTCTATCCAAACCTAAAAACATGGCATCTATGGGATGACATGGTTTCCCTGGCTGTGTCATATGTGAACTCCAAAACAAACAGACCCTGCACCTGAACAGTCTGTTGAGACTCACCCTCTGCACAGGATATGAAACTGTTGAATGGGTTACAGCAATGTTTGGCACACTCCACAAGTGTTGGTGCACAACAGACCATGGGAACTATAGTCTTATAAGCCTAATAAGCCTGATCTGCAAGGCCATGGAGTCCATCATTATGGAACTCATAAACATAGCTATTGGGAGCCTACAAACACCCAACCCTACCCATTGTGGTTTGGTCAGGGGCAGATCATGGTTCCTAAACCTTATAGACAGTTTTCAAGGCAGTCACCCAGGACATACATCAATGAAATGCGCTCCACACAGCCTACATAGACCTTGAAAAGCCCTTTTCCAACATCCCACACACATGTCGTATCCACAAAATCAACAACCTGTGCATAAACATGTATGTCATCTGATGGATTGCCAACTGGGGCACAGATAGATCCCACAAGGTAAGAATTGTGGTCTCCTGTTCAAGCTGGTAACAACTGCTGTCCCCCATGGCTCAGTCCTGGGACCCCTCCTGTCTGGTGTATATTTTTCAGAAATACAGTCAAACACATGAGGGCTATGTTTAGCAATGTTTGTGGATGACTGCAAAAAGGTTGTCATAATCGATGTTTGGGACAACAGAGACATCCTTAAAAAGGGTCTCAGTCAGACAGATGTGGTGTCAAATTATGGCCTCCAGCTACAGTCATACAAATACCACATAGGTGCCAATACCCTAAATATGGAGGTAATAATAAGGGATCTATGGACACATGTGGATAGTCATCTCTACTTCCAGAAAGACATCCACAAAGTGGTTAGAAAATCATGCTATGTGTTCCCACAAATTGCCAAGGCCTTTGCATGTAGGTCTAAGGAGGTTCCCTCTACTCATCAGTCATCAGACACATCAGAGAGTATCACGGCACACTTGCAATGAATCTGACTAGGCACCTTCAGCAGCTGGAAAGACCACTGAATGACTTCAACAAGAGGATTACTGACCTCAAACAGTTGCCCCATGCAACAAGACTGAATTTAACTCTGTTGCATACTGTCTACTCATGCGATCTCTGCCCAACGGACAGGTCTATATCCAAAGCAGAACTGATGTACATGCGCTATCTGAAGTAAACCCAAGCTCACTGTGCTACATGCTCTAGGGATATCATCATCACAACAATAAATAGAACATGTTGGAGGGATATATTACTAACTCACAGACTTCCCGTGCTTTGGAACAGGCTCCCAACCTACATTAAGCTGAGTCCCTAACTGACACTCTTCCAGAGGAGCCTTCATGAGTGTATGTGAAACTGAACTGTCACATCATGGATCACTTCATCAGCTCTACTACACAGAGGCCTAGGGAACTAACCCCATGTGTGGCGATAGCTGCACACTCTGGCCATACTAATATAAGGCAGATAGCCTATTACCTACCTATGTACCTATATATATATATATATATATATATATATATATATATATATACATATATATATATATATATATATATATATATATATATATGTATATATACACACACACATATATATATATATATATATATATATATATATATATATATACACACACACACACACATATATATATATATATATATATATATATATATATAGGGGGAACACAGTATAATAAGCCAAAGATGGATGGGCAGAGATGTGTGTAAGAGAGTGACCATGCCAGGGAGCCATCCAGGACTGTCCCACCCAGCACACATCCCAATGGCACAAATGACATGAAGTGCACATCTCACCCACTGTACATAACAGCCACCAGTATCTGTAAGTATTACAGTGTATGTGGTCCATGTGCCTGCTGTACAACATGACTGTGCAATGAAGTACACATCTACTATATGTAGACATGTGCCCATCACATAGGTTCATAGGTATGTAGTAGACTATCTTCACGAAGGCATATATTAGCCTAGGCAAGTTGTGCAGCTTTCACTACCCCATTGGGTAGTCTACCAAGCCCTAGTTCTAATAGTTAGTACCCTAATCCCCTTTCTAGTGGGGCTGCTGATGTGATGCCTGGCATGAATTGTCTGTTTCCCATCCACTCATCAAGGTTCCTATTGAAGAGTGTCAGCGAGGGGCTCTGTCTGATGTACATTGGGACTCTGTTCCACAGTAAGGCAAGTGTCTGGGATGGTAGTCTATCCCACCAGCATGTTGTATTCATTGTTGCAATGAGGTTCATATCCCTGGAGTGTGTAGTGCGACTCAATTTTGTTATCCGTAGATGGAGCATGTTCAACAGTTATGTGTTGGACATGGCTCTGTATGTTAGGCAGAGTGTGCCTCTGAGTAGGTGGTATGCAACGGAGAACAGATTTAGTTTTACCAGTTGTGTTGCATAACACAACTGTTTGAGGCCAGTAATCCTCTTGGTGAGGTACTTCTGTGGTCTCTACAGCTGCTGGATATGCTTAGTTGAGTACATCCAAAATGGTGCATTTTACACAACGATGGGTCTTATGACTTGAGTAGAGTGCCACCACTACCTCTTTTGATCCTGATGCAAACCCTTTGCTGATTAGGTGGGCCACATAGGATTTCCCAATCACTTTGGCAACATGGTTGTCAAAGGAAAGATGACTACTTGTGTCCCCAGATCCCTTATTACCTTATCAATTTTAAGGGGGTAACACCTATGTGGTAGTTTGTGGGTACTTTGTTTTCACCAAAGGGGATTACTATGCATTCTTCCACATTGAGCTTGAGGCCATGATTCTGACACCACACATCTGCCTCATAGAGTCCCTTCTGGAGAATATTTGCGTCATCCGGGGAATCTATTATGGCACACACTTTACAGTTCTCAGCAAACTTAGTCAACCACAACCCTCCTGTGTTGGCATGTACTTTTGAGAAGTCTATACCAAACAGAAGGGACCCCAGGACTGAACCCTGGGGGACACCAGTTGTTACCGGTGTAGATTCTGACATGTAGCCAGCAACACTTAATTTGTGGGATCTATCTGTGAGCCAGTTTGCAATCCATCTTGTGATGTATGGATTCATGCCCTGGTTGGTGAGTTCATCTATGATACCTGACTGGGGAATGGTGTCAAAGGCCTTAGTGAGGTATAGGTAGGCTGTGTGGAGCTCGTTTCAATCATCTGTAGCCTGGGTAACTGTCTCAAAGAAATCCACCCAGTTCAGGAGGTGTGATCTTCATTTGACGAAGCCAAACTGGGTGTGCTCAATTATATGAAGGTTCCCAATGTCTTTATTGTTGACTTCCATTATGATTGACTCCATTGCCTTGCAGATCAGACTCATCAGGTTCATAGAGCGTGAATGCCAAGGGCCTTTTGTGGCCCCACCCCTGTGGAGTGGGAAGAATGTTGCTGTGCAACATTCTATGGGTACATATTCTGTAGAGAGCATGTAGAGAGTGGTGTAAGTATCCTTAATGAATATGGATACATCCCCACCTTGTGTGCTATGATCCAGGTTCTGATGCTGGAAGGTATGGAATGAGTAATATCCTGGTAGTGCTGCTGTGCACTCTGGAGCCTTGAACTAGGTTTCTGTTACTGCACAGATATCAATATTCTCCATACTGAGAAGTGCCTCGAGTGTGTGCATCTGGAGGCTGAGACTTCTGGCAATGAGTAGCATTTAGCTCACTTTGTGGTTATTTGTGTTGGTTATGGGCTTTGGTTTGTCCTGAGTGACCGGTGCTCCACACCTGAAGTCAACGCCTCATTGGTCCGATCTGACCATAAGCTGATTACCCTACATATCCACATTCTGCCCCCACCCCCCATTAAGGAAACCATGTTAAAAAATATCTCCAAAGACAACTTCATGATTCTTAAGACAGAAGTGGTGAACTTCAGGACACCCATGCAGATGGACAATATAGTTACGACTACTGAATCCTAGACAATTGCACTTTATAAGCACTTACATGAGTGCATGGATCATGCTATCCCAAACAGAACCAAGACACTATCCTCCAATTAAAGGAAGCCGATCTGGTGGTTCCCTGCCATAAACAAACTACACGACAGAAGGAAGAAACTGTTGCAAAAGAGGGTAAAACCCATGAGTGGAGGAGCTCCCTGGTCAGCCTCAGTAAGAAGCTGTGATCCCTGATAAAATCATCCAAAGCTACTTACAAAAACAAAATTGCCACTGATTCCAAAGACAACCACAAAGCATTCTACAGCTATGTCAAGAATCACAATGGCAACATTCAGATCTGCTCTGAGTTACAGCACAATGGTACTAAATATACAGACCCAACTGATATTGCCAACATCCTGGCAGATAGGATCAGTGCTAACTTTACCCCCCCTCTCACCCATGAAAGAGCCCATCTCTATACCAGAAGAATGCAAAGTTGCTGTCATCATGGCTGCACAGGTGGAAACCACTCTCCAAAGCCAGGAACACAGAATCCATGGGACCAGATAACATCCCAGGCTGCATTCTACATGAACTACTGAATGAAGTGGCACCACACCTAAGTACCATGTTCAATCATAGCCTCACCTCAGGCTTTGTGCCTGCTGAATGGCGCACAGCAACGGTTATCCCACTACACAAGGGAGGAGCCACCACAGACCCCAGGAACTAGCGCCCCATTAGCCTGATGAGCCTGGTCTGCAAGGCCATGGAACGTATCATCATGGAACTTATAAACAAAGACATTGGCAATCTCCAAACTCTGGACCACAACCATTTTGGGTTTATAAAAGGCAGATCATGTCTCCTAAACCTGATAGACTTCTTCAAAGCGGTCACCAAAGCTGTAGACAAGGGTAAGGTGGTTCACATGGCCTATCTAGATCTTGCCAAGGCTTTTGACACCATCCCCCACTCTGGAATTATAGATAAACTCACTAAACTAGGTATAAATCCCTATGTCACAAGATGGGTTGCCAACTGGCTCACTGACAGAACCCACACTGTGAAAGTAGCAGACTCCAAGTCTGACTTCAGACCATTGACAAGTGGAGCACCCCAGGGTTCAGTCCTGTGTCTTGTCCTATTTGGTATCTACTTCCCTGAAGTACAGGCTAACACAGAAGGTCTTTGGCTAATGAAGTTCCCAGATGACTGCAAACTAGGAGCCATAATTGAAACTACTAACGATGTGGACATCCTAAAAAAGGGCCTCACTGAGACAGATGCCTGGTGTCAAAGCCATGGCCTCAAGCTCAATGCCAAAAAGTGCATTGTCATCCCCTTTGGTAAAAACTCTGTACCCATGAACTAAAACATAGGCGGTAGTATACTTAACACTGAAAGTGTGATAAGAGACCTTGGGACACAGGTGGTCAGTAGACTCTCCTTTGATAATCACATCGCCACAGTATTCAGGAAATCCTTCAATGTGGCACACCTCATCACAAAAGGTTTCTCATGCAGGAAAAAAGAGGTCATTGTTCCCCTCTACTCATCACTCATTAGATCCATTATAGAGTACAACGCCCCTTTTGGTATGTACCTTACAAGACATCTACAACAACTGGAAAGCCCGCAGAAATACCTCACAAAGAGGATTAGTGGCCTCAAATACATGCTCTACACAGATTGTCTCAAAACACTCCAGCTTTACTCTGTCGCATATCGCCTACTCAGAGGTGATCTCTGTCTAACATACAAAGCTATGTCAAACACAGAGCTGTTGGACATGCTCCACTTAAAGAAATCCCAATCTCTCTGAGCTTTGGCCCCAAAATGCGGACCAAAATACAAAAGGAGGGGGTGTGTTCATTTTCATAAAGGATACCCACACCTCCAGGTTAGTGGCACAGCACGAGGCCTCGGAGACCATCCAAGTGCAACTAACAGTGGGCAAAGCTGCTTATCAGATCATAGCCTGCTACAGATCACCTACCTTGTCTCAGGACCCTCACTCAGCATTCCTGAGAACACTGGAAAATATAAAGGTCCAATCAAACACCATGATATTAGGAGATTTCAACTACCCAAACATTGACTGGGAGAATTACTCAAGTACAAACTCCTTTGCTCAATGCTTCCTAGAGTTTATAAACTCAAACGACCTGGAACAGCTGGTCACCATGCCCATTAGAGGTGACAACATACTGGACCTGATCATCACCAACATGGCGGATCAGTATTCCACACCAGAGGTAAACCCCTAGCTGGTAAGATCAGATCATGAAGTAATCACACTGGACATCCACATCCCAACCCCACCCCCAGTCAAGGAAACCACTGAAAAACTTTTCAAAAGCAAACTTCACACTTCTCAAGACTGAACTGGAAAGTTTCAAAGCCCCCTTGCTACAGGATAATGCTATCCAATCTGCACAATCCTTTACAAGTGCATTATATGAGCATCTACAGGGATGCATGGATCGAGCCATCCTGAGTAAAACCAAGACTCACTCCTCCAAAAAGAGGAAACCAGTCTGGTGGTTGTTGTTGTTTGTCTTTCGGCTTTTTCTCGGTAAGGGGTCGCCACAGCAGAACTCCGGTCCACTAATGATTGGCAGTAGATTTTTATGAAATGCCGAGGTGCCAACTCGATGCCCAACCTTCAACAAAGGCACGTCCATTTACGCACGCATGTCTTTCAAACGCTACCCAACTGCGGGGAAGACATGCAGACTACACACAGAAGGCACTCCCAAACCAAGCTGAGAATCAAATGGGAGAACCTCTTGCTGTGAGTCCTTGGCTATAAATAAGCTATACAACAGATGGAGGAAACTACTACATGATAGAGCAAAATTCCAAAAAGGCATCACTGATCATTATTAGCAAGAAACTACGATCAGTCATAAAATCATCCAAGGCCAGTTTCTAAAGAAAAATTGCCAAGGAATCTAAAGATAACCACAAAGCCTTCTTTAGCTATATCAAACATTTAGGTGGCAACTCTCAGATATGCTTTGAACTACTGCAAAATGGCAAAAAATACACTGAACCAACTTACATTGCCAACATCCTGGTGGACAAGTTTAGTGCAAATTTCACCCCCCTCCCAGACCCAAAAGGACCTGTGTCCATCCCAGAAGAATGCAGAGCCCCAGACATCATGGACATGCAAGTAAAAACAGCCCTCTCCAAAGCTAAGAACACAGCATCAATGGGACAGGATGGTGTCCCAGGCTGCGTCTTACATGAGCTCCAAAAGAAACTAAATCCTCACCTAAATTCACTGTTCAGACTCAGCCTTACCACATTCTATGTACCTAAAGAATGGCATACAGCAACAGTCATCCCACTCCAGAAAGGTGGTGCCACAACAGAACCTGGGAACTATCACCCTATAAGCCTGACCCGCCTGGTCTGCAAAGCTATGGAGCGAATTATCATGGAACTCATAAACAGAGACATTGGGAAGCTCCAGACACTGGACCCTACCCAATTCGGCTTTGTTAAAGGCAGATCCTGCCTCCTAAACCTAGTTGACTTCTTTGAGACAGTTACCAAGGCCATAGATGAAGGAAAGGTAGTCCACACAGCCTGCCTGGACCTCACTAAGGCCTTTGACACCATTCCCCACTCTGGCATCATAGACAAGCTTACCAGCTTGAACATTAACCCCTATGTCACGAGATGGGTGGCCAACTGGCTCACTGATAGAACACACATGGTCAGAGTTGTGGGTGCCATGTCCGACTCTAAACCAGTCACAAGTGGCATCACACAGGTCTCGGTCCTGGGACCCCTCCTGTTCAGTATATACTTCTCTGAGGTACAGGCAAGCATGGAAGGACTATGGCTGGCCAAGTTTGCAGATGACTGCAGACTGGGAGCCGTAATTGACTCTCTGGCTGACAGACATCCTCCAGAAGGGTCTTACAGAGACAGATACCTGGTGTCAAAACCATGGCCTCAAGCTGAATGCCAAAAAATGCATAGTCATCCCCTTTGGAAAAAACAAAGTGCCCACAAATTACCACATAGATGTTAATCTACTAGGTACAGAAAATGTAATTAGGGACCTGGAGACCCAGGTAGATAGTAACCTCTCAAAAAATAGATAAACAGGTTGACCATGGCTGACAAATCCAAATATAGGTTCACTTTCAGCAGAATATTCTTTAATAAAAAACAAGAGTAACCTCTCCTTTGATAATCACATTGCCAGAGTGGTTACATATTCCTTCTATGTAGCCCACCTAATCACAAAAGGGTTCACCTCTAGATCAACAGAGGTCATTGTGTCCCTCTACTCATCACTCATTAGGCCCATAATAGAGTGCAATGTCCCATTTGGTATGTACCTTAATTGGCACATGCAACAGCTGGTAAGACCACAGAAGTACCTCATCAAGAGGATCATGGGCCTCAAAGAGATGCCCTATGCAGCTCGACTAAAGAAACTCCAGCTCTACTTGGTTGCTTACTGCCTGCTCAGAGGTAATCTATGCCTGATGTATAAGGCCATGTCCAACCCGGAATTAATGGACATGCTCCACTTCAAGAGAAACAGATCTCTTAGTGCCACACACTCCAGTGAATTAAACCTCATCAAAGCAATAAACAGGACGTACTGGAGGGATAGATTCCTGTCCCAGAGACTTCCCTTGCTCTGGAACAGAATCCCAGTTGATGTTAGACAGAGCCCCTTGCAGACTCTCTTCAAGAGGAATCTTGACGAGTGGATGGGAAACTGTAAATTTACCCCTGGGATCACTTCAGTGGCCCTGTTAGACAGAGGCCCAGGAAAGTAATTTAAAAGGGAGGTGAAAGCCAACACATTCTGGCTAGGCTTATAAATGCCCTTGGGCAGATAGCCTAGTACGTACCTATGAACCTGTGAACCTACACGCTCTAGGGACCTAAACCTTGTCACCACAATAAACAGAACATGCAGTAGGGATAGATTCCGGTCCCAGAGACTTGACATACTCCAGAATAAACTACCTATCTATATCAAACAAAGCTCCTCATTAGCACTCTTCACAAAAAATCTTGATGATTGGATTGGAAATAGGAAATTCACCCTGGGGATCACTTCTATGTCTCTGTTCAACAGTGGCACATGAAAATAAATTTCTTGGGTGGCAAAAGTCAGGGTACCTTTTTGGCTGGGCTTGTATAGGCCCCAGGGCTGATAGCCTAGTACCTACCTATGAACCTATGAACCTTTGAGCCTTGCCGAAAAAAGGTAATATGGGGACAGCAAGAGCCTAGGCCAGTATTCAGAAGCATAGGGGCGACAGATGCAAACCATCTGTAGCGAAGCAACAAGGCTTGTCTATCATGTCATCACAGGCAGACAGACACTGGATTCCCCTTTGAATGACACCAGAAGCTCAGCCAGTTGTTGAAGTTTATCATCTTTCTGTTATATTGCAGTATCATGTAGGGGAAGGTAAGATGCTTCTCAAGGTTTGATCCTGTGTGTGCCAGCATGTGGTGCATCAACCCATATACGATATGGTCATGGCCTATGCATACAATACACTCACAATACACCTAGTATGAAAGGCCTGCTGAGGTTAGCAAATGTGAAAAAAACCTTTGTGCAGACTGTCAGCAAGTAATGTCTGTATTCCACCCTGTAACTCCATATTGCTTGCTGAAGTGTAAAGAAGTACTTAGTTTAGATTAAAAACACTGCACTTGCCAACTGTGTGTGTGTGTGTGTGTGTGTGTGTGTGTGTGTGTGTGTGTGTGTGTGTGTGTGTGTGTGTGTGTGTGTGTCTGTCTCTCTCTGGGGAGGAGCAACCTTTTTGGAGACTACTCACACAACTTAAAAGTGGTATACTCATCTCTGTCAAGTCTGCTGATGTCACCATCCTACAAATATACCTGTGGAAAGGTGAAATCCCAATAATGTGTATAGTGTGTTGTGTAAATGTGTACTGCTGTAGTCTCATAATGTAGTTAGGTAGGGGTTTGAATCCTGTGCTTGCTAAGTGTGTGTGTTTCCTGTGGGAGGAGCAACCTTTTCGGAGACTACTCACACACCTTAAAAGTGGTATACTCATCTTTGTCAAGTCTCATGATGTCACCATCCTACAAATATACCTGTGGAAAGGTGAAATCATGAAATCACAGTAATGTGTATAGTGCATTGTGTAAATGCGTACTGCGGTAGTATCATAATGTAGTTAGGTAGGGTTTTGAATCCTGTACTTGCCAACTGTGAATGTGTGTGTCTCCCTGGGGAGGATCAAACTTTTTGGAGACTACTCACACCCCTTAAAAGTGGTATACTCATCTTTGTCAAGTTTGATGATGTCACCATCCTACAAATATACCTGTGGAAAAGGGACATCCTAGTAATGTGTATAGCGCATTGTGTAAATGCATACTGCTGTAATGTCATAATGTAATTAAGTAGGGGTTTGAATCCTGCACTTGCCAACTGTGTGTGTTGCAGGGGGGATAGTAACCTTTTTGGAGACTACTCACACACCTTAAAAGTGGTATACTCATCTTTGTCGTCTGATGATGTCACCATCCTACAAATATACCTGTGGAAAGATAAAGTCCTAGTAAGGTGTACAGCCCATCATGTAAATGTGTACTGCTGTAATATCATAATATAGCTAGGTAGAGGTTTGAATCCTGCACTTGCCTACTGTGTGTGTGTTTCCCTGGGAAGCCGCAACCTTTTGGGAGACTACTCACACCCCTTAAAAGTGGTATACTCATATTTGTCAAGTCTAATGATGTCACCAACCTACAAATATACCTGTGGAAAAACAAAATCCCAGTAATGTGTATAGCGTGTCATGTAAATACATACTGCTGTAGTAGCATAATGTAATTAGGAATGAGTTTGAATCTTGCACTTGCTGTCTGTGCTCCAGGTGTGTGACACCGTTGGCCAATGTGGAGTGGATTTTGATTTTTCTAGTGTATGACATATCACAATGACAACTGTATATACATTACACATGTAAGGTAGCTGTGGGGCAAATCCATATATATACATACATGTGACCTCAAGTATTTCATAGGTGGGTACTCTGCTTTCTCCATGAATGCATGTGTTATCTTTGCCAGAGCGTGCTGGTGCTTTCCAGACCTTAGGTCACTTCTGTATGCTTGTGACAAGCTTAGCCACTGCAGTGATCCCTGGGCTATGTCTTCTATTTCACATCCACTCATCATGGTTTCTGTTGAAGAGTGTGAGTGAGGGTTTATGCTTGAGGTATATTTGAAACCTGTTCCAAAGCAAGCAAAGTCTGGCAAAGATGACTAATCATTATAGGTGTGCATCAACCTCTGTGGATCTGCATGCAAACCCTTTATTGCTTATGTGCTCCACAGAGGGATTTCCAAAACCCGTTGGTAATGTGATCATCAAAGGAGAGATGACTTAACACATGGCTCTATGTATACATTAGTACCTGTTCCACATTTTGGGGGATACTACCTATGTGGTACTCTGGGGATACTTTGTTTTCTAAAAGTGGATAACTATGCTTTCTTAGGCTTATAGCTTTACAGCATGAGTTTGACACCAGGTATCTGTCTGTATGATACCCTTTTGGAGGATGTGTGTGTCATCTGGAGAATAAAGTATAGCCCACAGTATGCATTGTCATCAAACGTGGGCAGACATATCCCTACTGTGTTTGCTTGTACCTAAGAAAGCTATATGCCAAACAGGAGTGGTCCCAGGACTGAGTGCAAGTGAATACCACTTGTTACTGGCATAGAATAGAACATGGAGGCTGCAAATGTTACTGTGTGTCCTACATCTGTGCATCAGTTGTCAAGCCATCATCTAACAATCGTTTATGGTCAGTCTGTTGAGGTTATGTATAATAGTATGTGGGATGGGTATGAATTGCTGGTGAGCTATAGCTTGGCTGTGTTGACCTCCCCTCCCTCACCTATAGCCTTGTTGACTGGCTTGAAGTCTACTAGGTATAGGAGCCATGATCTGGCCTTTAGAGAACCTAAGTGGGTATGGTGCAGTGTTTGCAGGGTCATAATGTCTCTGTTAATGAGTTCCATAATGCTGTGCTCCATAGCCTTCCAGATAACATTGGTCTGGCTTATAGGGTGAGAGTTTCAAGGACCTGTTCTAGTTCTACTCTTAATCAATTTATGTTAACATTTGCACTGGGTGTGATGAGGGTGGACAGGTTTAAGAATAAGTATATTAGAGGGTCAGGCCAGGTTTGAAGGTTAGTAGACCATGTCAGATAGGCAGGATTAAGTTGGTTTGTACATGTGCTGAGGAGGGATGCAGAGTATATTGTGAAATAGATGCTAAGGATGAAGCCGCCAGGTAACAGGAAAAGAGGAATGCCTAAGATGAGGTTTATGGCTGTGGTGAGAGAGGACATGCAGGTGGATGGTGTGAGTGCGCAAGATGCAGAGGCCAGGAAGAAATTATGTACTGTGGCAATGGATGTACAGGCAGTATGAATGTGTGTATGGATGGGGTGGAGACTTATGTACTGTCAATTGGTGGCCCAACAACAGACCCTGACAAACCTGCCTGTGCCTCAACATACCTATCATCATGATCACTGTCTCAGTGACATCAGGTTCCCTGATGTACTGAACCAGCCCCAACTTGGCACCTGTGAGAGGAAAACAGGAATCACACTTTAAGACCTGAACATGATGTCAGACCACATGCACACATACACACATGCGCACATGCACACATGCACACATGCACACATGTGCACATGCGCACATGTGCACATGCACACATGCGCACACACAGAAATACACTCCTCCCTAAAGCAGACACACATACAACACCAGCAATCTCAGAACATACACAATAGCAGGTGATGGTGGGGTACAGTATCACAAGCAAAACAGTCATATCACACATGTCAGCATGCAGGACATGTGTTGCTCAACAACATGCAGTGCAAGTGTAGACAGTTCTTGTTACTAACAGTATACATGGCTTTGATGCATGTGTTTTGTTATTAGGTGATGGGCCTCCCCATGGAACACAATGCATACATGGACACAACATTGCTGTGCAGGTATTCAAAACTCAGTAGCATCACAAGACATATATGAGTCAGTTGTACAAATGGTGACTGGTATGCATATTATTTAGAGGTGCATATGTGTGCACACACGCAACAATTAAGGTGTATAGCAAGGTGTATAGCAATGAAAGCTATGTGTAGTACTGTAGTTACAATAACTGGATGGGGTACAGTACCATAGGCCATCATCATGAAGCATCATGTGGTCACTCAAGGCTACAAATGTTTCCCAAACCAGCACTACTCATGCTGTACCAGAACTGTACTACCTTGGCTACATTCACCATTTTACAAACAGTTGTTCCATGAGTTTGTAAGGAGGCCAGTAAGGAGCATTCCCTGACATGAATGTGTAGTGTGTTTCAGAGTGTTTAAATGCCCCATTATAGGCCTCTACCCCTCAGGTATATTATGTGTAATGTGTGGATGAGATTTTGGATACTGGAGTGTGTCTTTACAGAGGATTTGGGAATCCTTTATGGGTAGCATGTTAAAATGCTCTGTGTATGACATAGATGTGTATGTTATGTGCATATTGAGTATCAACTGTGCCTATCCAATGGTCACTACAGTCTAGCCACATTTGTTTGAGATGGTCTGGGTATTGCATGTTTTTGAGGCAGCTAATCACATTAGTGAGATGTGCGTGGTCTTAAACCAAACATGCACAGCATGCATTATTGGTAGGTGTGTTACATGTGTACATGGCCTACACTTTAGCTATGACATGCACTTTTTATTTACAATAATAAATGTAGAACACACTCACTAGCATCTGTCTGCTGCCTTGATGTCACCCCAGAAGGACCTACATAGAGATGAGACAGTTTGTCAGTGGCCACAACTGTGGCATTGCTACTGTGTGTTTGCAATCTTACAGTACAACAACAGTTTACATTCACAGGGCTACAGATTATGTTCCAAATGATCAGTTTGCACAACAACAGGCTCCACATCTTTTAGCAACACTCCACATCTCACATATGCATGATCTACCAATACAGATAGCAGTAGTCTACAGATATGCCATGTTACCTGCATGCTCCATGTGTGCTTGCTGGGTGGCTCCAACCTCCATCATGGTGTATGTCTGCTGCTGCTGTTGTTGTTGTTGGGCAGGTGCCACCAGGCTCAGGAGCAGCTCCTCCACTCTGGTGAGGGGGGATGGATATTAACACCACCTCCCATTGCAAATTGTTGTCTCCGCACATCAGCAGCACACTGACGGACATGTCTGAGAAGATCACTGCAGTAGTGGCGTACCTGCTCATATGTCCGGTTATGCAGGCCTACTTCATTTACCCTGCGTACATCTTGCCACATTGCAGTATGCTCCTGCTGGTTCTGGCTGGTTCGTGAGAATATGAGACTGTGGTGCTGAATCATACTGGTAGTAATTATGTCATCTTTAGCACTACTGTAAGTGGGGTTCCTGCGATGTGCCATGATCCTTGGAAGACATCAATACGAAAATATGTCTGAGCAGGTCATATGGCATATTTAACGTTATACACTACAGATATCACTGAACTGCCATATATAGCAACCTATCAGCTAAACAAGAGTGAAACACTTTAACTGCCACTTATTACTGCTCACCCCACAACTGCTTCAAAGTGCCTGGCTCACTCTCAGTGTAATGAACCATGTTCTGCACAGCAACAAAATAAAATCACTATATAAGACTATATAAGAGTACCTGGCACACTGTATGCAACACGATGCACCACCTAGCCACAGCAGATATACATCAAGCTGATGTGTAAAGAAATATATCATCCATCACAATGAGTGTAAGGTCCAGTAAATGTATTACTATTATACCACACAACTTGTTAATGGCAAACCTGTGTCCAAAATATGTGCACAATTGGGAATATAGGATGCATACTGCTGTAGTACACTATGAATGCTGCTAGATACGCAGTTATATGTTTCACCATGCATATGTCAAAGGACATGTTACAGACATACCCACAAACACATCAGACATAATTACAGGACACAAAGGTATGACAACCCAGATAAGCTTTCTGTGTGTACTATACAGTACTGTGTGTCTGTACTTACACAACCTTAATCTTGAAAAATGTAATCTGTGATGAATGCAGGGACCACACAAAACAGTGGATACAAGCAATGTGGACATACACCATACTTTGCTGTACAGGCGCAGAGCTTCAAGTAGTACTACAGTACACACAGGATTTGGATTCAACATCAGTACCAATCAATAATCATAGATGTAGTGCTTTAGCCTCCAATGACACACCCTAGTTAAAACCATGGGACTTAATCACATTGTATGCAATAGCACTTTTTCTGCCTAGCAACAGAATACACAGCTTTTGCTAGGATCAAAGCAAGGACCCATAATACCATGACATAAACTGTTTCCCACTAAGCTATCCCAGAGATACATATCTTTGATGTATTCACAAACACATTGACCATCACAGTCAGTTAACAGTACAGAGAATGTATTTCAACAAGTAGATGTAGGTGTGTATGAGTATATATATATATATATATATATATATATATATATATATATATATATATACACACACACACACACACACACACACACACACATATACATATCCATTGGTGTACATATACATATATATGTAGGCACATATACATTTCACCTTTCATAGTGAGAATATCAATTATACAAAGGATGTGAGGTGTACAGTAATGTAATAAAATCGCACAGACTTGGGATAAATGCATTGAAGTTGTTCACAGCCCAGGTAGCTTTAGCAGGCCTCACTGGCTTCATCATTGCAAACTGAACAAACCATCCACAGTCTTTAACCATCACATGTCATATACCAGCACTGTATACTGTCTTGTTTGTCACACACTAAAACCTACATACAAATATGCACATACTAACCTTCACCAACATATATATCTCCACCCTTCACAAACAGTTGCAATATGTCCCCTGCTCTATGCAAATATACAGATGTGAATATATATGACACATATATATTTCTCCGTATGTGTGTGGCATACACACACAAGGTCCACACTGTTGTAAGTCCCTGGACCTCACAGCTGAACTGTTGGGCCTTGCTGCAACACAAGCAGGTGTCACATATGAACACACACTAACATTGGGGGGGGGGTATATATGGCTACAAATGCTAGAAAAGCATACTAGACTGCTACAGCAGTTGCCAATGCTAAGCTACACTTTAATATGACTATCATGCATGTGTTGTTCTGTCACACCCATGTTTATATAATGTCAGCGCTAATCCCCCCAACAGCCATTAGCCACACTACTGTACAGAACACAGATAACTTGGATCAGATCTTTGACATTTAATGCTGAGCTACACATTTCACAGGTATGTCCCACTGCCCACAGGTACACACGGTATTGTCCATAGCACTAGTCAACCAGAACATCTATGCATAAATAAGTACTGCTGCCACATATGAATGGTTCACATTATGTAGACTATTCTTCAATAACATCTACTATGTGCCAGTAAATACATATGTGTCACATACCTTTCCTTTGTATGATTTGGTAATATTTCTTTTTCTTTTTCCTTCTCTCTGTCTCTCTCTCTCCCTCTCTGTCTCTCTCTCTCTCTCTGTCAGTCTCTGCAATAGAGTGATTGAGTTTGTTGGCAGAGATTGCAGCCTGCTTTTGTAGGTATTTGCACATGAGCATGTGATGGCCTCTGCACCAATTAGTGGCCACCACTTGCTAATTGCATGCAGCCTGCTGTGTAGTAATTGCAGTAATCACTGTCATAGCAACCCAGTACTATAAATTGCTAACTCAGGTAGGCATGGCCCTTTCAGCTTTCCAAGATGGAGATCATCCTTGTTTGCTATGGAAATCATTGTTTAAGACAGAAGGTTGGTATAGTTCTTATATCAGAAGCCAGGGATGTAGCCAGAGATTTACATTTTGTACTCAGACCTAATGTTGCTGCTTCCAGTACCCACTTGTCAGTGTAGAAATGTACTCACCCCTCAAAATGCTACCCCAAGATACATGGAAAGATGTACTTTCTTTTCAACTTTTACAATTAACTGCCATACAAAGCTAGTTATTGAGATGTATTCCTTTGGCACAAAAATTGTTTGTGAACTGCTATACTGTGAATATTCATTTACTCAGTTCTAAACAGTTTGTGCTTTTTAGTGTTAACATTAGCACACGCTGCTCAGAAAAACTGGACACATTTCAGTACTGTGCATATGCTTACCTACATCCTTGGTAGACCCTGCACACACAGGTATATTCTACATTTGGGTAGGGGTGCAGAAGTACAGAGAGCGTAAGTATTATTGTGTGGATTTTATCTTGCTAGACTTACAGGGTTGCTGTGTACATATTAGTTTATCAAGGCAAGTAGTCTGTCTGCGTAACTCCCAACTGTGGACCTATCCACATGGTAGCCAGAGAATGGCCTGTTATTTATTGTCTGTGCACCACACAGGTCTTTTCAGCAATAGAACAATGGCATTGTTACAGTTGGTTGCTACCAGTACATGGCTACATCCATTTGTATTTCAGTGTTGTATTCCTACATAAGGGTATGCTTTCAAAACGCCTTCCAAAGCTATTTGCACAGTGTGTAACAGCAGAAAGGCTGATGTGCCTCTGTGTTTCTGCCTCTGCCAGACCTCTCAAACACTCAGGTACATATTTGAACAGACTCAGGTAAAAGTAAGGAAAAAGTCAGGGACACCTTTAAAATGTTAGTGCCATTAAGTTGAAACATTGAGAGAATCAGAGCATATGAATTAATACACCTTTTCTGAAGTAAAAGAAGTGTCTAACTCTTAATTATTGTCATTATTCATTAAGTGTAATTCACCACCTTTCTGGCCAAAGTCAGTAGTTTTAGGAGGGATTCAGAGGGACAGAGGTAAAATTTGTGTCAAAATCAGGGACATCCGTGAAAATTAGGGACAGTTGGGAGGTATGGCTTCTGCCCTAAACAGATATGCCAGTGTTTTTCCTGCTGTGATACTGTGTGGGGTTGTAAAGTGATGGTGTAACATTATTTCCTGCTAGAATGGCTGCTTCTCTTATCACAGTCATGTAATGTAATCCTACAACAACTGTTGGTAAAGATCCACAGAACAAGTTGTGTGGTATGGCATTCCTATTTTTCCTTTACATTCACTCATTCTGATGCATGATATATTTATTTCAGCACCAACTTGTTGTATATCTACCGTGGCTTAGTGGTACTTCATGTTGTGCAGTGTGTACAAGGTTTGGGGTTCGAGACTGACAGAGGTGTTTTATTTTGCTCCTGAGCAGAACAAGGGCCCTCACATACAGAGTGACTAAGGCACTTTTAAGCAGTTGTAAGTGGGTTTGCATGGGTTTGCGTGATGCTTAGCAATGCTTAGCTAAGTGCAAACAAGGGCACACTCGCGCAAACCCACTAACTACTGCTTAATAGTTCTTACTCCCGCTAACCCCGTGCTCATTTCTTTGAAAGAAAAGAAAAATGGGGAGATAGGAAAGTGGTGAAAAAGGGGCACAAAGAGGGAAAGACAGTATGGAAAGTAGCTCAGGATGTGCAGGACAGGTGTAGGGAAGGTCCTTAGCTGCCCATTTCTTTAACAGCAACAGCTGTGCATATGGAATAAATTTGGAGGTAGATATGAAACCTTCAACCCCTGAGAGAGGGGTGAGGACAACAAAGTATGTTGTAATGCCAATTAAATTACATTTTATGTGTTCAGTGGACATGTGTGTAAAATGGGCAGCTATGTATGGGGTGTAATTTTTTTTTGGGAGAAGATTGCCCTTTTTTCAGGTGAGAGTGGAATACGGGGTAGGGGAAGTAGGTATATTTGGGGAGGTAGGTTGGGGAGGTAAACAGACAAGACAAACAAGACACATACAGGGGCGGTATATGACACATGTGGTGGGTGAACACCTTTGACGGGGAAGGATGTTTGGAAATCGCAAGCCCATGAGCCCACAGATGGAAGCAGTGGGACTGAGGTCCCCACCCAGGGGCAGTCACCACTGCACCTTCACAGCCCAGAGAGTGGCTGTGCTAGGGGTTGTGTAGGAGGGGCAGGCTGACCCAGGAGTTGTACCACTCGTGCCGCAAGCTGGCATAGAGGTTCTGCAACAGAATGTTCAATCTCTCTATGCACCACAGCCCGGACCGTTCGAAGGGTGATAGGTGGCCCTCCTCCACCCATGCTTGCACAAGGGGGGGGCCGAGCCCCATCCCCTGCAGCACTTCCACCCGAAGGTGGCACAGGGCCAACAGAGGAGGAGGTCCCAGGCTGGGCACCGGACCTGCTGGTGCCAGGTGCCATGGCCAGCTGAGGTGGGACAGGTGGGTCCACTGGGACCGGCCTTCCCATACGAACTATGTTTTGGAGGGTTTAATAAAGATATGGATTAGTAACAGTCAACAGCATTCCCAATTAGTTATAACAGCATGCAAAAGTATTCCCATTAACCCAACACACCAGATTTTCAACAGTTGAAATGCAAACATAACTCATGCATATATAGAACAATAGTGGACATTACAACAGCATGCAGGTTGAATTGACGGCAACAGGCCACCAATATTGTGGTATTTTAACAGGGCGCATGCATAGAAATAAATGCAATTATTTATAAACCAATAGGACATATGTCCCAACAAATGTTTTTAGATTAGACATACCAATTGAGGTGTGGAATTGCATTTTTTATGCACATACAGTAGGGTGGAAAAGGATAGCTCAATTAACAACTTATATATCTTCTAGTTTTCCCTACATTCCTATTAACTGCAGTTATATGTCCCTTATATGTATCATTACACTACCCAATGTCCTTATATTGTGCAATTGGATTTTGCTGGATCATTATATACATGAGCTGTATCTTACATACAAACTGTCCAAGATGCAGATGTTACTGCTACATATTCTGAGAGTTGCTCACACACACTACTGCTAAGATGGTACACTGACAGCTCTACTTTCATATAATTCTCTAGATATGTTCAGGTGAAAGTATCAGTTATATATTAACAGCTCCCTACATTTCTGGCAGCACACTGACATTTCTGGGGAACACAATACCAAGCTACTCATGTGCCAGATTAACCTGTACATGCTGGGCATGAACCAACAATTGAGGGCTGTTAATATGCATAAAAGCTACTGGCACTCCCTTCATCCACGTTATATGGGCCTACCCAAGTGTGGGTTAACAATGCTTAATACAACAGTACTATTTGTAAAATGCAACAATACAACAACATATCAAAGAAAATGACACAGACGCACTCCAGGAATTATACTTTTATTAAAGGATTATTACACCTTATTTATTGGGTTAAAACACTTTTTGAAGGCTCTCTCATTTATTTTATATAACACTACATGCAGAATAATTACTGACCTGCCTGATGACACAGCCTTTGCAACCTATCTTCATGGGCTTGCTGATTTATAGCCCGGACACCTGCAGCTGTGAAGTAAATGCAGTGATATTGAGACATACCTATCCATAGTACAGACAAGCATAGCAATTCTTAACTACTTAATACAATGGCTACTTACTCAGTACTGGGGCATAAGGCATCGCACTGGACTCCTGGATCCACTGGTCCAGTTGATCCTCCTTATGTCTCTTCAAGTCAGAGTAATGGTGCCTGACCTGCTCACCAGTCCGAGGAATGCCAGTGGCACTGGTGAGATCATGAGCTAGACTGTTCCAGGCCTCCATTTTATATTGGGTGCCCTGGTACTGGCCCCACAGGAGTCTTTCCTCATGATTGTGGGCAAGGAGCCAAACCATTACTTTGGTCTCCTCAATGCCCCAGCATTGCGCTCGGAATCAAGTACCTTCTCCAACACTGGCCATGCTGACTGCAGAAGGGAGCTACAACCAGTTATGGCAAGTATTCCCACCTGTGGAGCTTAAATATGCCTCATTTCCCGCACTTATTTGTGATTTATCAGTTTTGAAAAAACTCAGCTGTAGGCACACCTGCTTAGCTGATGTTAGCAGTGTTTAATATTCCTTTGATAGATATGTGTCTGTTGAAAGTGCATGGTTATGAAATGCTGTTGTGGCTTAGTGGTTATGTACTGTGATTATAGTGCACAGTATCCTGAATTCAAGCCCTGTCACTGCTTTTTATTTTCCTACTGGCCAGACCTGAATGGATAAGATACAGTAAAGGAGGTGTGGCCGTGTTTAGACGACTTTGCTCAACTTTGCCTGACGTTGCCCAATGTTGCTCAATGTTGCTCGATGTTACCCGACATTGCGCTAGTTAGCGCAGTGTGCAGCTACATGCAAATATGTTGTATTTGCGCTGGTTAGCATGGTGCACAGCTACGAGCAAATACATTGTGCTTGTTAACGTACTGCTCAGCTACGAGCAATTGGTTTTAAATATGCTAAATACTGCTAAAATGTGCTTAGCAGTACTTTATATTGCTTAAAATAAGTTACTCATGCCTCAGAATGCATAACCATTTCACCTTCATATATATATATATATATATATATATATATATATATATATATATATATAGATAGATATACATATATATATAAAATTCGTTCACTACTATATATAACATTTGAATGCTTTTTACAAAATGTATACATGATAAATGTCAGGAAATATTTTTGTATACAGATTTCCAACACAAAATGGAACGTGCAGTAGTGGGTCTCGAACCGGGAATGCCTCCTCTTTGTGCGAAGGCTCTAACCACTACGCTATCTCTATCTTGCTTAATTTGCATATTTTTTTCTTATTATCCTCTTCGGTGTCTAAGCTGCTAACTGTAGCTAAGCAATGGGCAATCCCGCACAAACACATGCAAATACGGGCAGCTATATCGGAAATAAAACAAACAAAAAAATTATTTTAATTTTTAAATTTGAACGAGGTTTAACATATGGGGGAGTGTAGTGTAACAATGTACACATGTGAGCGGACTTGCTCATGTAACTCGACATTTCTTGGGTTTTGTCAGTGCAGGGGTGTGGATTTTTGGACTGCTCGGCAGTCCGACATGCCCCCTACACTTGTCCACGCTCCGTGTAAGCTTTAGAGTTGAGGCAGCACGCCCTAATTAATATGCATGGCGCGCTGCCATCATACTCTTAGACTGGCATATCCGTGTAAGACTAATCTAGTCTTACATGGAAGATTAGTAAATCCTGGGGAGTATTATTGTACCAGTATCAACAAGTGAAGATAAAAATAAATATGGAGAAAGTATCATCAGTCACTAGTAGCAAAAGACATTGGAGTTTAGTAATCATATAAGGAGAGTTTAGAGGTTAGGTTATAGAGCAGAAACATAGCCAGGATGAGTTGAGATGGTTTTTCAGTATTTGTTTGAAGGTGGTGGTGCTGCCCATGTTTCTTATAGAAGGTGGAAGTGAGTTCCATAGTTTGGCGACGGTGAAGGAATAGAGCAGTTGACCAGCAGGAAAGGTGGGCTTATCTGCTTTTAGAAGTAAATGATTTTCAGATCATAGATGCCTGCTGGGATGGTATTTGGCAAGTAGAGTTGAGAGAGTAGGACAGTCTGTGGGTCTGTAGATTATTTTGTGCACAGTAGTTAGTTGGCTGAATGAGAGATGGTGGGGGAGTTCCGGCCACCCTAATTATTTCAGTGACTTACAGTGGTGAGATGAGAATTTGGCTTTGGTGGCAAATATTCCTATTCTGTTGTAACACATAGCAAGTTTGGATTTTGTAGAATTTTGGATATTAGTGAGGAGAGGGGCACCATAAAGGAGAGAGGGTAAAAAAAGGGTTTGTCTAGTCGAGAGGCTAAGAAAGTGTTGGTGCCTGTAGAGCATGCCAAGCTATTGGTGTGTTTTTTTGATGTTATTGTTTATGTGTAGGTCAAAGTTAAGGTTTTCATCTATAATATTGCCTAGTAATTTAGTGTGTGGGACAACTTCTATAGTGGTATTGTCTTGGGATTGTATAGTGAAGAGTTTTTTATCAAATGGAGTAGTTTTCCTAGGAGTAAAAATTACTAGTTTAAATTTTTTTTGGATTAAGGGCAAGGTGATTGTTAAGCATCCAAGATTCAGTAGATGTGAGGGCATTCTGGGTAATTTTCTGGAGTTCAGAGCTGGAATTTGCAGTGCATATTATTGTAGAGTCATCAGCATACTAGATTACTGAGCATTGTAGGAGAGTGGTGTGAAAGTTGTTAATAAAGATGCTAAATAAGAGAGGACCAAGCAAGGAGCCTTGGGGTACCCCTGTGAAAGTATTGAGGAAGGGGTAGTAAGATTGTTGCCATTTGGTGAATTGCTGCCTATTGGAGAGATAGCTGTTGAACCATTGTAGGGTAGGGGGAGAAATGTAGAGGGTGGATAGTTTAGAGAGGATGATAGTGTGGGAAATGGTATCAAAAGTTTTGGAGAGGTCTAGGAAAAGTGAAGCACTTATTTTACCAGAATCCTGTGCCCGGTTATCTGTATCAAGGAAGGATAGGAGGGTGGTAGTGGTGCTGTGTGCTGGTCTGAAACCTTGCTGAGTGGGTGATAACATTTGATTTTCATGCAGGTGGTTGAGGAGTTGGGCATGGATGCATTTTTCCAGTATTTTAGAGAGGGGTGAGAGAATTGCTATGGGTCAGAAGTTTGTGGTGTCTGTGTTGGTGCCACCTTTGTGTAAGGGGAGAATGAATGATTTTTTTCCAGATGTCTGTGACAAGGGATTCTTTAATTGATCTGTTAATGAGTACGCTGATGGCATAAGCAATAGAGTTTGCTGCTAGCTTCAGGAAGTGTGGGTGTTGATTGTCAGGGGCCAGTACAGGGTTTTAGCTTAAGTAAAAGGTTTTTTATTGTGCTGGTGGGTATGGGGGAGAATTTTAGGTTAGGGTAAGGGTAGACTTGTTTTCTGAGATGATTTGGTCATCAGCTGTCTTGGTGGAGGTAGTGTTAACTATAGGAAAGGTGGTGGTTAGGTTAGCTATGGTGTCAGTGAAGTAGGAATTGAAGAGGGTAGCAAGTTCAATGTTTTTTTTTTTTTTTTTTTTTGTGTGGATCAGGGGATGGATTGCTTTGAGAGCCTGAGTATAATAGATGGCTGATGGAGGACCAGAATTTTTGGGGATTATTTTTATGTTGGCTTTGTAGGTGGAAGTAGTAGTCTTTTTATCAGTGGTTATTAGACATTTGGCCTGGTTACGGAGTTGCTTGTAATGTAGTAGAGTTGAGGGGTCTTTGTTTTTCTGCCATGATTTCCAGATTTTTGGACATTACCTCTTTGGTGGATTTTGAGAGCCAGCATGCATGGTTGTGTTCTATTCATTTTTTGGCAGGTGGGTGCTTGCCTATTTAGGATGTCTAGAAATGTTGAGTTAAAGAATTCAGCAGCCTCATTAAGTGGCAGGGATTTGAGGGGTTTGCAGTTTACTTTAGCTAAGATTTCATTAAATATGGATGATTGGAACTTAGTAAAATTTCTGGTAGATTTGTATTGGTGTTGGCCTGTGATTGGAGTAGTTTTGCGTATGATATATGCTGGTTGGTGGTCACTAATGGTTTTAGGTAGTATGCCTGCACTGATGATATTGAAAGGGTGGGACACTAATATCCAGTCTATTGTGGAGCCCCAGTTGTAATTTTTGTGAGGTTTGGTGATATCTTCAATTAGTTGGGAGAATTTGTAAAGATTTATGTTTTTTGAGGGGTTGTTGTGGCCTATATCTAGCCAATCGATATTTACATCACCTAGAATGATGGTTTCATTATCTATATTTTGGGAAGTCCAGGCAAGTATGTTTTCTAATATTGGTATGTTGTTTTCTGGAGGAATATAAAGCGCAATTATACAAATGTTTTTATGGTTGTTAAGTTTTAATATAGAGATTAGTACTTTGGCTGGGGAGAAGTTGGGTGTTGGTTTTGAGTAGGGAATTAATGTGTAATTGCTAGGGAAGAGTATTGCTACTCCTCCTCCTCTCTTGTTGGGTCAATCAAATCTCAGCATTGAGTAGCTTGGGGGGAGAAATTCAGTGTCTTTTATATATGATTTCAACCAGGTTTCGGTAGCTGCTATAATATCTGGGTTGTACTTAGAAATCCTCGCATGGAGTTCAGGTATCTTGTTTCTAAGGTTTGGAGATTTATGGTTGATAGCATAAGAGATTTGCTAGGGTTGCTGGAGCTGAGGGGGGGCTGGACCTGGGTTGGTTTGTACATCACTACACTGGGAAATAGTGCTTTGGCAAATTGTGTAGGTTATACTTCTCAGTTTTTCCTAAAAATGGTGCAGTTGCTGCTGGTGGTAGGATAAAGGGAGTGTCTTTGGAGAGGTAGAATTTTCACTTTGCATATTACAGAGGTATTTGATTTCCTCACACATCTATCTGTCCATAACTTTCCTTAAAATAAAAAAAAAATAATAATAATAATAATAATAATTAGGTCCAGATCAGGCTTTGCTAAGACCATTCTTCATGGGCTCCTGGACTATTTTTCTTCTAACTTCCAAATGCATTTATATCTGTGGTTATATGATGTATATGTTCACAGGTGAATACTAGGCTAACAACCACTAGGACTCTTATAAGGCTAGCTGTGTAACCCAACTGTGACCCACACATTTGATTTATATAGGTGGTCATTTACTGAATGCCTCTTTCCATCAGAGCATTGGAACCAGACCAGAACTGAATTTCTGACTGCCCATCCATTGCTCCAAGTTGTGCTTAAAAAAGGGATAGGGAGGAAGTCTGCTTTACATGGATAGGGAGCCTGTTCCTGAGAATGGGAATTCTCTGAGAAACATCCCTGTCTCTCCAGCATGTCCTATTCATGTTGCAAGCAAAATTGAGGTATTTTAGTCTAGTAGTTCTGATCTTGTTTGTTTTGCAGATGTGTAAAAGGTTCATTAAAACAGGGTCCAGGGATGCTCTGTATGCGAGGCAAAGATCACCTCTCAGAAGTCTGTATGATACCGAGTAAAAAGACAGGGCTGCGTGATAATCAGCACGGGACATTGTGTTTGCTCCCTGTATTTTTTTTTGTAAGGAACCTTTGTGGATATTCCAGTTGCTGCATGTGTCTGGTCAGGTACATATCAAAGGGAGTATTATACTCTATGATGGATCTGATAAGAGCCAAGTATAGTGGCATGAAGACCTCTCTGGACATGCTATGCCCCTGAGCAATAACGAAGGATATTCTTACTACCTTGAGCATATGCTAATTGAAGGTTAGGTTATGATCTACATGAGTTCCCAGATCCCTGCCTAGTGAATCAATATTTAATGGTGTTTTATTGATGATGTACTTACCCAGTGGAGGTAGGGGGTTAGACTTCTCAAAAGATTCTATAATGCTTTTCATGGAATTAAGTTTTAATCCATAGCTTTGGCAACAAGTCTCTGTCTGCATCAGACCATTCTGAAGGGTGTTCTCATCTTCAGGGGATTCAACGACTGCTCCCAGTTTGCAATCATCTGTGAACCTAGTCAGCCAAAGGCCTTTAGCATTGGCTTTGATATCTGAGAAGTAGATGCCAAAGAGGAGTGGGTCCAGCATAGAGCCCTGGGGGACTCCACTGGTGATTAACCTCTTTGTTGAGGTGGCCTCACCAGTTCTAACCTCCTGAGTACTATCAGTGAGCAAGTTAGCTATCAAGCATGATATAAAGGGGTTTATATCAAGTTCCATACGTTTGTTGACAATGCCCAAGTGGGGTATTGTATCAAATGGTTTAGCCAGATCTAGGTAGGCAGTATGCACTGTTTTATCCTCATCCATTGCCTTAGTGACATTTTCAAAGAAGTCCACTGATTAAATAAGCAGGACCTTCCTTTGACAAAGCTAAATTGGGATGGATTCAGTGTCTGGAGGTCTCCTATGTCCTTGATGATAATTTTCAAGATAATTATTTCCATGGCTTTACAAATAAGACTAGTCAGACTAATAGGTCTGTAGTTTCCAGGATCTGTTGAAGGTCCTCCCTTATTAAGGGGATGACTGTTGGAGTCCTCCATTCACATGGAACAAAGTTTGTTTTAAGACTGTATTTAAACCATGACTCCAGGGGTCTTGATAAGTCATATTTTAGACTATTCAGGAGACATCCTAGTATGTTATCGAGGCTCATTGAGGCTGTGTTTTTGGCTTAGTGAGTAGAGCCAGTATATGCTTCCTAGTTATATTTAGAGGGGTTATGTTTGAAGTTATTTTTGAAGGGATGGTTGGGGGTAAGAGGGGGTAAAGTTGGAAATTAGTTTGTCTGCTAATAGGTTTCATATATCGCCAGGCTCAGAGAATATGGCACCATTAATCGCTAGTTCAGCACATTGCCTTGAGGTTTGTGACATAGATGTAGAAGGCCTCATGGTTATATTTCACCTGAGAAGCTATCTTTAACCTCCAAGTTGGCTTTGCTTGACCTAATTAACCCTATTAGTTGCCTATTTACTTTAATGACCGAGTTTCTATCTTTATGGGAATTACCCTTCCTGATTTTTGCCATAATTTGTTTTTTCTTTTGTTGTAGATCCTGTTTAATTTAGGATGTTACCAGGGTGCTTTGTTTCTAGGGTTATTTCTGGACTTACTTCTGGTAGGTAAAGCAGCCTCTATGCAGCCATTGACATGGTTGTATTGAGTTTCTGAGAGCAATTCAGCATAGACTATGTTGTCTGGGTTTGGAGTGGCATTGAATTTTGACAATCCATCACTTAATGCCTTGGCATAGTTCCTGTTACTAGTTTTAATGGGATTATGGAGTTGATTTTGATTTCAAAGGAGACAGCTTTATGGTTGGACCTTATCAGGAAGGATAAGGCATTGGGGGGGGTCCATTATGTAAGAGCCTCTAGTGGAAGTATTCGTTTTGGTTAAGGGTTTTTGTATTTAAGAAGTCCAGGAATCTCTGTGCTTGTAGATTTGAGGCTGTATAGGATTTTCAGTCTATAGCAGGGTAGTTAAAGTCTTCCATGAGGAGGGTGTTTGGTTGGATAGTAAGTATCTCCAGTAGGTCCAAGTATGCATTGTGAGCTTTTTGGGATATGGAGAGTGACCTATAGCTGGCTAGGATATGATACGGGATTTTGTTTATGGTGATCTGCACATGGAGGACCTCCAGCATGTCATCTTGTTTGACCACCCTAGAGGTATGCTTGTTACTGATGTATATTGAGACACCTGCACCTTCAGCCCTTGTCTGTGCAGCTACTGGTCTAAAAGTGTAGAAGGCACTGAAACCTTGCACTGTTGGGGTACTCTCTTCCACTTTAAACCATGTATTGGTAACTGTACAGATATCTATCTTGTTGAGTGTGATGAGGGCTTGGAGGGAGTATATTTTTTTTGTTTAGGCTCCTGGCATTGAGCAGTAAAATCTTGAGGTTCAGTTGAGTTGATTTTGCTATATCAGTAAGTTTGTCAATTTGGCATTGCCTAAAAAGCACTGTGGGGTAAATAAAGTTTTAGCCAGTATTCGAAAGCCTAGAGGGGAGAGGTGCAGACCATCCTTGGCAAAGCGACATGGTCTATTAACCATGTCCTCCCAAGATGACAAATACTGGATCCCATTAGAATGACACCAGAAAGGTAGCCGGTTGTTGAAATCAATCATTTTTGTCCATATTGTGTGTTGAAGTCTAACTCAGGCTGATTTGGGCTATTGATCCTTCTTGTAAAGTAGTTTTTGATAAAATTAAGAGGGATACCACTTTTCCTGAAGAGATTCAAGATTCTGAATATAAACAAAAAGATGCAGAGACAGATACAGTTTTTTCCCCCTCAGATTTTTGATTCAGACTCAAGAGAAGAGCTCAGTTTCTGATTCTCCCTGTGGCTGTTTCTCTTTCTCTTTCTCTGAGACTATTGCTAAAATGAGTCAGTGTTTCAGTGGGAAAGAGTGAAGTTTCTTAGTCCCTCAGAAAATAGTATAGTTGTTTCAGAAGGATTTTCCCAATCCTACATGCATTCCTCCTGTTCTGTCTGCTTTAGAGGATATGCATTACTGCCAGCAGTTTTTCTGATAGTCAGCCAAGTGTCCCAAAAAGGCAGATAAAATGTATAAAGTTCCTCAGTCTTTTACATTTTCATAAACTATTCCCAGACCTAAACCAATAGCTATTGCTCTATTTTATCGCACTGCTGCTACGCACCTAGTCAGTTCCAATCATATTCTTTCTGATAGGGATGAGAAAATTATTGATAGGTATGGGAAAAAAGTGTACACTTCTGCAACTTTGATTTTCAGAATTTTCAGTTGTCAGGCTTATATGTTAAAGTTTGTTCAAACTAATTATGTAAGTATGAGGAATGTTTTACCTGCAGTTTCTTCTTGTCAGGAAAAATCTGCTTTAAATAACTTATTTTTTTATTGTAGAGGTCACTACTCACTGTTTACAATATATGTATGACATCTTTGATACTTCTTCCAGGGCTATGGCCACTGGTATTGCTTTTGAGAAGGTTTGCATAGCAGCATTCTCACAACTTCCCAGATGATGTTAAAAATTAGATTTCAAAGTCACCCTTGGATAGAGATTTAGTGTTAGGCTTCTCTGCTACAGAGGTGATCAAAATGTGTGATGAAAAGGCCATGTTGATCCAGGGGAATCTCTAAGATTTTCAGCCCTCCTTTTCCAAAATTGTCAAGGAATTTTCTATCTTCTCATCCAGTTTTGAGAAAAAGCAGTATAAACAGTCTCAACAGAATTCAGGTAAACAGATGTTTAAGAAGAAATGGCAAGGGGCTCAGAAAAGAAGTCTTGAACCAACCAAAACCAAGGACAGTCCACGTTTGAATGACTATTCAAGAAACCTTTTGACCCCCTCCCACTCTGACTAGTTTTATCTTCCAGAAAGTCGGAAACTCCATTCTTTTCTTTGGCAACAAATAATTTCAGCAAATGAGTTCTGAAAATCATTCCTCAATATTATAGATGACAGTGGAAGGAAATTCCTCTTTTCCAGGGGGTAATTCCTCAGCTTCCAAATCAGATTCTTTTGTTTCCACTGGTTCTTCATTGTATGCTGTCCCAGGGATTGATAGAATGTCCCTAATGCCAAAGAAAGAAAATGTTTGGAGACCTGTTGTGGATCTTTTTTTCCCTAAACCTGTATGTGATAGTGTCCAAATTCAAAATGATGTCACTTCACAAAATGTTACCTCTTCTTCCTCAAGGAAGTTTCCTGGTAACACTAGACTTAAAAAATGCTCACCATCACATCCATATTTCTCTAGACTTCGGACATTTCTTAAGGTTTTGTGTGTCTTGATCACATTATCAGTTGTCTGCTTTTCCCTTTGGACGATCCACTGGACCAAGAGTGTTCACAAAGTGTCCAGCTCCAGTTATAGCTCATTGCAGGTTATAGGGTTTCCACATTTTCCATATTTAGATGACTTGCTTATCTTGCAGAGTCTTTTTCTAAGTGGCAGAAATATCCCTCTTAGGTGAGAGATCTTTTACCCAAGCTGTAATTCCAAGAGAATATTGAAAAGCCCTTCTTGGCTCCTTCATACAATATTGTTTTCCTGGGATGTCAAGTAGACACCTCAGCTCAAAGAACTTTTCTTCCACAGGAAGGAAAATAGATCAACATATTTCTAAGGTTTTCCACTCAACCTCATTCACTGCAAGGGAATGCTTCAGGAATTTGGGCCTTGTGGCATTTCTGATTTTCATGATACCCATGCAAGACCCCACATGAGAAAGATGCAATAGTATCTAAAATATCTTCCTTTCCAAACCAACACCTTTTATCTTTTCAAATCCCAGTGCTGGAAATTGTCAGTACAGAAACTATTTGGTGGAAACAACAGGTATCCTTAAACCCATGTCTTGCCTTCTCCCTCCATGCTCCAAAGCAGTCAGTCACCACAAATGCCTCAGGCTTTGACTGGGGACAGTTTCTGGGAGGACAAAAGTGCAGGTGGTGTGAGACACCCAGAATAGATACAAGCACATAATTTCAAAGAGATGCTTGCCCTGATCAAGGCACTCGACTCTCTGAACTGTCTCTGGTCCTTGGGACTTCTTCAAGTGGTTACAGAAAATATGATATTCATGTGAGGAACCAAGTTATACTCCATTTGCAGACTAGCCATGTTAACTTGGTATATAGCTTCACAGCACAATCTCAATCAAAAGGCATCCTACTTTCCATCAGAGCTTAATTGTGTGTCAGACAAGCTGAGCAGTATCAGGGCAGGCCTTCATGAATGGAAACTAGATCAGGGGTCTTCCAAGATTTGCCCCATCTGTGGGGACTTCCTCAAGTAGACCTCTTCCTCCTCTCTGAACAATCAACTGTCAAGATTCAATTCCAGGGCTCCAGGCAAAAAGATCTGGAAGACAGATGCCCTTTCTTTCCCTTAGGAATATTCCTGTATGCTTTTCACCCTTTACACTAATATCCAGGGTAATTCTGGAGATTCAGAAGAAATCCCCCAAGATTATTGGGGTGACTCTCTCCTGCCCAGGCAATCATGGTTTGCCCTTCTTTTGGAAATGGCCAGGGGCAATTACCGCAAGCTTCTTCACAGACTGGATCTACTTATGAATGGAGTGTTTGATACACCCCATCATTAATCATATTCAAATGATTGTGTGGATGATGGGGTCTTAATTCATTTTAGGCAACTCTTTACTGAAGACATGCATCACGTACTAATGGAAGCAAGAAAGCCTGCTACTAGAAAATTATATATTAGCAAATGGAAAGGTTTTCTAGTTGGAGCCAACAACATAACCATCACCCATTTAGGGCTAATTGTTCTCAAGTTTTGCAGTGTATGTGTGAGTTACAATCCTATGTCCTCTCTTATTCCTGTATCAAGGTTAATTTATAACCCATTTCAGCATGTCTGCTCATGGATCCTCCAATCCTCCTCTTTCAATGCAGTCTCATTTCAAATTGTTTTTGAAAGGGATTTTGCATAATAGGCCTTCAAGAAAACCAGTGGCTTCACCTTGGTTTCTTAATTTTATGCTGGAGAAGCTAACACATGCTCCATTTGAACCAGCTAACCTGACTGACTTGAGGTTATTAACATGCAAACAGTTTTACTGATTGCTCAGACCTCTGCAAGAAGGGTATATGAGTTGTAAGCTGTTATGGTAAGTCAACCCTCTCTCATTTTCTATCTTGACAAGGTTTCTTTGAGAACTAATCCTTCTTTTATGCCTCAGTTGATGAGTTACTTTAAACCATACTATCCATTTCCTCATTTTCCTTCCTGAATCTAAAACTGAGGGAGAAAGGATATCCAGTATTTGGATGTCCACAGACAACTCAGGTACTATCTTGACAGAATTAAATATTTTAGATGTGTGGATCAATTGTTCATTTCTTGTGAAGTTAAGAAGAAGGGACAACCTCTGTCAAAACAGTGTTTCCAAATGGTTGTCTAGGGCTATTATCCTTTGCTATAGTCACCATAACAAAACTATTCCAGGCAGGGTCAAGGCCCACTCATCAAAGGCCTTGGCTTCATTTATTTCTTTTTGGAAAGGGTTGTATTCTAGAAGTAATCTCAAAGCTACTGCTTGGTCCTGTGTACATACTTTTACAAAGCACTATAAACTTGATTCCTTCTCTATGTCCAGACAGGGCTTTGCTATGACCATTCTCCAGGGGCTGATGGACTCCTCTCTTGCAACCTCCCAAACGTAGTTAGCTAGGGTAATCTACCCATAGTGCTAAGACTACTGCAGTAGTGATCAACATGATGAACATAACAGAGTTGTGTAAATAAACTTACCATAACAGTAGATGTTTTGTAGGTGGTCCCTCCCTCCATCCCTCTAGATTTTTGGTGTGCTTTTTATGCCAAGGTGTGGACATTTACTTTTTGTTGTTCTTACCATTGTCCTTTCAGGGCTCTGCCTCCCTTTCTCTTTAGGCAGGAAAGCTCTGAAGGGCTTTGCACCCCAACTTGTCTTTTAGTCATCTCAAACTGCCTGATAGTTTGGGTGCATGGAAGGTGCCCTGAAGCTTTGGTAGCTGGCTGGCTGTTATATCTCTAGCAGGATAAATCTCATATAGCTAAGGCTATTGCAGTAGTGATCATTTGAACATCTGCTCTTATAGTAGGTTTACTTACAAAATTGTACACTTTCTCCACCTTGCATTTGCTTCAAAACATAATTTGGGCCATCACTATCTGGTACACTTTTTTCATTAACTTATTTTGGTACTGCCTCTAATTCATTTCTAACAATCATTTTTTTCAATAAATCCATTTTCTTCTCCTTTAATTTTGTCAAATTCCACCCCCTTCTCTTCCATTTCTTTCTGAATTACATTTCTTTATAATCAAAATGTCTTTTTGTTTGTAGTTAACCTCGCTATTTTGTAAACTAACCATTTTCATTTATCACACTTTACACATTTCCAGAAAGTGTTACATCTTATTTACTTCCTTTCAAAGTATTGCTACCTATATATCATACTTTTCTACTCTCTTGCTGCTCTTTTCATATATTTCTCTCTCTTAGTGCAACTCTTACTAATATATCCTCACAATATCTCTCTTTCACTTTTCATTTCTTCTATTCTGCTACTTTCACAAGAACCTTTTAAGCCCATTCCCTTCATTTATGTCTTTGTTTTTATCTATTACTGCTCAAATTGCAATATGATCAGAGAAATGTGTACACTTTTGAACTCCTTGTATCTCACATAATTCCTTAGATACTAACAAATAATATTCTGTCCTAATATTTCCCCTTATGTAAGTATATTGCCTCTCTTTTCATATATACATTCTTCCATACGTCATTACTTCTTTACGTACTTTTATATCCAGTGTTATTTTACTTGCTACTTTCATAACCTAACATTTGAAGTTGCCTGTCATTATTTTATCTCTACTAACTGCAACAAACTTTTTTATTTCTTCAAACATATGTGCCCTCTCCCATTAATATTCAAGCATATGCAACAGTAAATTGTAGTAGCCTATTTTACACTCTTACATCAAAAATCACCATTCATCCTGGAATTCACACTGTAACATATATGACATTTGTATTTTTATTTTTATTAGCATTGCACTCCTGGAAAAAAGTGTCTTTACAAAAACTCTGTATTATAGACTTTCCGCACAAACTTAGCAGCTGTTCTTTTATTTTCCAAAGCACCTGTATCGTCCTAAATCATTTAAATATAAATTATATCAGCTTCTACACTTCTCTACCATTGACCCATGACCATTCTTCTGGCCTCATTTTTCATACTGTTCACCTTCACTGCCACCAGAACTGGATCCAGCACTGGGCGACCTAGGCAGTTGCCTAGGGCCTGCTGGCGGGGGGGGGGGGGGGCTGCCTCAACATTTAATTTAAACAATTAAAAAAAAATACATTTCTTCTTTAAGGACTCACTCTGTATGTGATTTCTTCTTTAAGGATACACCCTGTGCCTGTAGTATGGTACACATACAACAACATGGATGAACTGTCCTGCTTTCACATTTTAAACATGGACATGCGTTCTGCTGTGAGAGAGACGAGGAAGAATGAGCCATTCCTACTATAGGTGAGTGTGTATACTACAGAACTAACTTGAGAGATGAGGTGTGTGTGTGTGTGTGTGTGTGTGTGTGTGTGTGTGTGTGTGTGTGTGTGTGTGTGTGTGTGTGTGAGAGAGATGCCCTAGTTAGGAATGGCAGGTTGGTTAATTAACTTGCTCAGAGTAGATGGCAGGTTAGTTAATTAACCTGCTCAGCCTCAATCCTTTTACCTTGATTACAGGAGCCAAGAGTCTGAATCCTCTTCACCAAATACCAGACAGCTCACTTAGCCATCAGGAATGGATTGGAAATCCCCCCCCCCCCCCGCTGCAGCAGCCATTACAGTGTCGCATTACTTGGCTATTTCTCTCCATTTACTATATCTTGCCTAGGGCCCTATGTGACCATGATCTGGCTCGGACTGTCACTAGACTCACATTAACCCTTTCTTTCTTCTGCAACCTTATTTAGTTTAGTCTGTAATTTTCTTATCCTACTTTGTTTGAAATAGAAGTGGTGTTTTCTTCTTCTATCACATTTCCACTCTGCCTTATTCTGCTGTAACACGTTATATTTATTCCTTGCTTCTATATTATGCTCTCCTTATCACCCAAATTTACAGCATTTTTATCTTCATGTCATTTTGAATAGCCTCATTATTATTTTGCACGTTGCTATAATTTACAACATATTTCATAATCTATAGTCTCATATTCCTTTTCTGTTGTACATGACATTATATCATTTTTGCTTTCTTCACTGTTATGTCTCCCTATATTCACTTTGTCCTGCAACAAGGGATTATTAAACCACAAATGTCCCTCTTTATTATACTTTCTACAAATAATTTTACAGTCTTTAAGAGAGCATCGCTGTTTCCCATATAGGGAAGATCTTATCTTATTGCAGTCTTGTATCAAGTGAGATGTTTTCTGCATAGAAAATTGACTTTTGACTGTCCTCAGTAATTTAGATTTCCTTTCTTGCCAGTTATTATTATTATTACACTTGATAACTATATGACATTTCTATTTTTATTAGTAATAAGACCAACGTCTTTCAAGCCCCATTTCATACTATTCTTTGCATCACATATTTTTAAACATCATATACATCATGACAGTATGCAGCAAAATATTTTTTAGTTGAAAGTCTGTAATGTCTGGTGTTCTAAACTGTACTGTCCACTTTGTCCTGGGCTGCAGATTCAACTTAATGAAAGCATAGCGTTACCTAGATATGCACATTTTTTTCACAGTCTTTAACAAACCTTTGTGCTAAAGTAAATGCCTCGACTGTTATTTCACAGAAAGACTCTTGTCCTCAAATGTATTGATGCCCTGACATCATTTACATGGTACCCAAGTGGTGTAACAGTTTTATCCCACATAATATCAGTTGACAGCCCAATTATGAACTACAGTTTTTTTCCTTTGTCTATAATATAGTAAAGGTATTTCCAAACCATCTTTTTGCTTACCATGCAGCAACTGAAGTGTAACTCCTAGAATCATCCCCAATGATCTCATACTGTACAATATCTCACGTCTTTATTCCTAGTTTGTGCGCAGTTTGTGTTCCCCAGGTACATAACATACATCCTTCACAGATATGCACAACATGATAGCAACCTCCTCTACTGATCTCTGTGACAGATCTGCATAACATAATAGCAACCTCATCCAGTGATCTCTGTGACAGATTTGCACAACATGATAGCAACCTCCTCCACTATCTGTGACAGATCTACACAACATGATAGCAACCTCCTCTACTGATCTCTGTGACAGATCTGCATAACATAATAGCAACCTCATCCACTGATCCCTGTGACAGATCTGCACAACATGGTAACAACTGCCTCCACTGATCTCTGTGACAGATCTGCATAACACAGTAACAACCTCCCCCACTGATCTCTGTATAACATGATAGCAACCTCCTCCACTGATATCTGTGACAGATCTGTACAATAGGATAGCAACTTTATTCACTGATCTCAGTGATAGACCTGCACAACATGATAGCAACCTCCTCCACTGATCCCTGTGAGAGAACTGCATAACACAGTAGCAACTGCCTCAACTGATCTCTGTGACAGATCTGCATAACATGATAGCAACTTTCTCCACTGATCTCTGTGACAGATCTGCACAACACAATAGCAACTTCCTGCACTGATCTGTGCGAGAGAACTGTATAACATGATAGCAACTTCCTCCACTGATCTCTGTGACAGATCTGCATAACATGATAGCAACCTCTTCCACCGATGTCTGTCACAGATCTGCATAACATGATAGCAACCTCTTCCACTGATCTCTGTGACAGATCTGCACAACACGATAGCAACTTCCTCCAGTGATCTCTGTGACAGATCTGCACAACACGATAGCAACTTCCTCCACTGATCTCTGTGACAGATCTGCATAACACAGTAGCAACTTTCACAGTAGTAGTAGATGTTTTTTAGCATTCTACATGTGCATGTATATTTTCACTATATGACACAAAATGCTAGATGGTTGTTTTTCATAGTGTTCTTTATAGTGTTTTATAGTATTTATGGTCCTTCTTTATAAGTTATTTATATACATATTTTGTATTGTTTTATGTGCATATTGTTTAATTGTTAATGTGCACAAGGATGTTTGGAGCAGTTTTTCAGATATTTATGTCAAAGTGAGTTTCATGAGTTTCTGTGAGAATGTATATACATATATATTTTTTTTTATTTATTGCTTCACCATTTAACATGATTTTACTATAATGTGTAAATAACATATATATGAAATAGTGTGTTTTAACTGGTGATTTCATTTAGTAATTAATGTCAAAGGAATTTTTTAAGATAGTGATTTTTTAAATAGTGATTCCATTTGTTTTTAAATAAATGAGCCCATAGGTGATTGGTGCATTGTTGATTGAAGGTGCTATTTAAATGTAAGAATCAGTTGGTGCACTAACAGTCTGATGAAGCATTCCATTGGAATGTTAAAGTGCTTACTGAGCACTAGGAATGTTCTGTTACTTATATGTGTATGTTTTTTCTACAATAAATAGTCAACGAACGACGGTCAGCTTCTTATTGTCGTGGTGTGCCTCAGAGTTTTTCTGTAGATGTGGTTTTGTTGCTTTATTTGAGGCACTCTACCCTTGGGATTGATTTTGCTACTTTTTTACAGATATGCATAACATGATAGCAACCTCCTCTACTGATCTCTGTGACAGATCTGCACAACACGATAGCAACTTTCTCCACTGATCTCTATGAGAGAACTGCATAACATGATAGCAACTTCCTCCACTGATCTCTGTGACAGATCTGCATAACATGATATCAATCTCCTCCACTGATCTCTGTGAAAGATCTGCATAACATGATAGCAACGTCTTCCACCGATCTCTGTGACAGATCTGCACAACACGATAGCAACTTCCTCCAGTGATCTCTGTGAGAGATCTGCATAACATGATAGCAACTTCCTCCCTCCACTGATCTCTGTGACAGATCTGCGTAACACAGTAGCAACCTCCTCCACTGATCTCTGTGACAGATATGCATAACATGATAGCAACCTCCTCTACAGACCTTTGTGACAGATCTGTATAACATGATAGTAACCTCCTCTACTGATCTCTGTGACACATCTGCACAATATTTGAATGCTTTTCCTCAAGACATTGTGGATTTATCATTTTGTTTCTTGTCATCCATGAATTTTTCCAGTCTCATTGTTGAAATCACCTTGTGTCATCAGAGTTATTTCCACATTTTGTTCATGTTTAGGTGTGGCAGCAATAATCTCAACAGTAATTTATTCACCATTCTCTTATGCCATCTTTGTGCTTCCCTTTCTCTAATGGGAGCCCTCTGGTGTCCCCTGGAAGAACAGTAGGGGAATTCCACAATCCAACCATCCCTTCACAACCTCATTTTCCCATTTTTGCAAATGGGGTAGGAATGTCACTTCAACAGTGACAATCATCCAGAGCCAAGGTTTACACTGCTGGGTGGCTAGCCCTTCCAAGATAGTTCATCCACACCACACACTCACACCTATGGCCAATTTAAAGTGTCCAATCCACCTACTGCATGTCTTTGGAATAAAGGAGGAAACCCACATGAGTACAGAGAGGAAATACAGACTCTGCACAAAGGCACCCCAGCTGAGAATCGAACCAGGAAACATCTTGCTGTGAGGTGACAATGTTATCCATTGTGCCACTGTGTCACCATGGAATTTCCCAATGCTCTGGTGAAATTTCCCCAGTTGCATGAACACCTCCTCAGAAGCCATTGAAACTAGGACAGAGTCCTAGTGACATTAATCATCCAATAAGAAATTATCAACAAACTAAACTACAATAACTACAGTAGACAGGCAGCCCTCATCTGTGAGATTAGAGAACATAGATAAGAAAGGAAAATAAGGGAAGTGGTAGAGAGGTCTCCTTCTTCTGACTTATAATCTTCACCATTTTGAGTTCATGCCTAACTGAAGAAGAAATATGGTAACACACACTTTAAATATCTACTCATTTAGACCTATAAAGACATGTTTCCTTTCTTCATTTACTCTTCCTTTTGGTACTGTAAATCCTGTATGAAAAAATCCATTTTCACAGTGTGTCAGATAAAACAAATGTCTTTTCTAATAAGTTTTATGTGTACCCAGTTGCCTTGTTAGATGTTTCCTATACCCATTCCTGTTGTCAGAGTCAGTGGTCATCCTTTCCTATGGAACCAATGCTACCAGTAGTATCACATTACAGTGGCCCATAAAAGGATATCAGTATGTGGTATTAGAGTTTTTTCCCTCCCTCAGCTGGACCCTCTGTGCTGCTTCCTCTGGTACTGGTTTTCTACATTATTTCATCTTACTAATTTAACAACACTTTTCTAGCATCTAGTTCTATCAGCCGAGGTTTGAAATAGACACAGATCAGTGGAGATCCATCTTTGAAGATTAGGGAGACTAAGATCAAACATTCGGTGTGAGCTTTTCTTTAAGGTGTGAAGGAAAAGTGAGTTTAACATGGCCCTTACTGTGGCTAAGTTTAACGGGGCCCTTACTGTAGATAAGTCTAACGGGGCCTTTACTGTGGATGAAAGGTACCTATGGACTAATACTTCCCATACTGATATAGGCAAGCAGATGCAATAAGTCTCTGATCCTTCACCTGTATCTATAAGGGGCCAATAAACAGCCACCACTACATGAAAACAAAGTCAAGTGACTGCATCTCATAGACTTAGAGTCTTGTACTTGGTACAATTGTATGATAGCTGTTATAGAGATAAGCAGTAGCCAAATCATAGAGGAAGCCAGAAGTGTCAGATATGGTACTAGTGAAACATGAAACTTTAGTAGTGGTACAGATTTCAGGCAGAGTGCTAAGGAACATTATTAAAATCTAATTCTCTTTCTCCCATCCATCTCTTTAGTTACAAGACAGTTTAAAGAGAGTTCATCTGCAGTGCTGGCAGCATACCTTCCAGTCGGTCATAGTGTAGATACAGTTCTGTTAATGGTAAGAGGAAGTGGAAGCTGACTTCTGAAATCAGTGTGTGCCGATACCGACACCTGTAACTGTTTTTCCATTGTAAACTCTTATAACTGTATCTGGCCAGCGTGCTTGTTGTCCCTGTGACTCCAAGTTTTCTGGCACTGTCGCTGCCTTTAAATTGTATTTGGAACACATTTTGCTAGTGTTGCCATTGCCTTCATGTCATGTTTATGATTTGTAATGCTAATTTTGCCCATGAAACAAAGTTCTTTGGTGCTATTGTTTATTTTACATGAGTTTTTATGACCATTTTCATTCCTAAAGTGATATGCTCAATAAATAATAATCGGGACAATTTTCATGCATACCAAGTTCTGAAAAGGAAATGAGTACACGATTTATTTAATGTTTTTCTTTTCCTGAATTCTTTCTTGTTTTGCTCACTGGTTAGCTACTGAAAGACATTTTGGTCTGGTGCCAACTAACCAGTGCAGGACATAGCTGCAAGTCTTCCTAATGTTTGTCACTTCATTACAATGTCAAATTCAAACTCAAGATCCATTTTTGAACTTCCACCTCAGAAATAAACTCTTCAGTTTCTGATAGTAGACCTTTCTGTAAGTCATAGAACAGAGATAGCGGCCAAACCCACATACTATGATAATAGATGTTTTACTTACTATATAACAGGTTTCCGCATGTGGCTGGTCTGTTGTGTTGAATTCCTTTGACCATATTTAATTTTTTATTGTGTCCAACTACTATTGGTCATTTAATTAGACTGGGTTTTTACAGAAGAAGGACCACTTCTGTTCCAGTGCATTGCTGAATGTTTGCATTTACTAGAGATCACTGTATTTTTGTATATTGCTGAATCTCTGTTTTACAACTCTTATAACAAAATGATTATCCAGTTAGTCTGCTGTTCATTATGTTTAAATACAATAATGAGCTTTTTATTGTTAACCTTTTATTCTTCAATATGGTGTTGTCCAGCTTTGCTTTGCCAATGAGTAGCGGAGCATTCTGCTATATTTGTTTTATTTGAGGTACTATAATCCTCAGAAAACTTAAGCATTGTACATCATAAAGTGAAAATAACAGCATCAATGACAAACAGAACAAATAATAAACATTAAAATGAAAAAAAGAAAATCTTCACAAGCAGGATTTAAATAAATCCTCATAAAAGTGCTAACTTTACCCCTCTCTCACTCCCTAAAGGGCCCGTATCTATACAGGAAGAATGCAGTGTCCCTGTAATCACAACTATGCAGGTAAAAGCTGCACTCTAAAGCCAAAAACACAGCATCCATAGGACTGGACAACATCCCAGGCTGCGTTTTACACGAACTTCAGAATGAACTGGCTCCCCACCTAAGCACCGTGTTCAATCATAGTCTCACATCAGGCTTTGTGCTCATTGAATGGTGCACAGCAACAGTTATCCCACTCCACAAAGGGGGTGCCACCACTGATCCCAGGAACTAGAGTCCTATTAGCCTGATGAGCCTGGTCTGTAAGGCCATGGAATGTATAATCATGGAACTCATAATCAAAGACATTGGTAACCTCCAAACTCTGGACCCCACCCAGTTCTGGTTTGTGAAAGGCAGATCATGCCTCCTGAACCTGATCAACTTCTTTGAGGTAGTCACCAAAGCTGTAGACGAGGGTAAGGCATTTCACACAGCCTATCTTGACCTCACCAAGGCTTTCAACACCATCTCCCATTCTGGAATTATAGCTAAACTCACTAAACTAGGTATAAATCCCTACGTCACAAGATGGGTTGCCAATTGGCTCACTGACAGAACCCACACTGTAAAAGTTGCAAACTCCAAATCTGACTTCAAATGAGTAACAAGTGGAGTACCACAGGGTTCAGTCCTGGGACCTCTCCTGTTTGGTATCTACTTCTCTGAAGTGCAAGCTAACACAGAAGGCCTTTGGATAATGAAGTTCGCAGATGACTGCAAACTAGGAGCCATAGTTGAGTCCCCAAATGATGTGGACATCCTACAGAAGGGCCTCACTGAGGAAAATGCCTAGTGTCAGAGCCATGGCCTCAAGCTCAATGCCAAAAAGTGCATTGTCATCCCCTTTGGTAAAAACTCTGCACCTATGAACTACCACATAGGTGGCAGTCTACTTAATACCGAATGTTTGATAAGAGATTTGGGGACCCAGATGGACAGTAGTCTTTCCTTTGATAATCACATTGCCACAGTAGTCAGGAAATCCTTCTACGTGGCACACCTCATCACAAAAGGGTTTTCATCCAGCTAAAATGAGGTAATTGTTCCCCTCTACTCAACACTCATTAGACTCATGAGTACAATGCCCCTTTTGCAATCTACCTCACAAGACATCTGCAGCAGCTGGAAAGGCCACAGAAGTACCTCACAAAGAGGATTTCTGGTCTCAAACAGATGCCCTACACTGACCATCTCAAAAAACTAAAGCTTTACTCCGTAGCATATCACCTACTCCGAGGTGATATCTGCCTAACATATAAAGGTATGTCAAACCCAGAGCTGTTGGACATGCTACACCTAAAGAAATCCCAATCCCTCCGAGCTACACACTCTAGGGACCTAAACCTTGCCACCACAATAAACAGGACATGCTGGAGGGATAGATTCCTGTCCCAGAGATTTCCCATACTCTGGAATAAGCTGCTCATCTATGTCAAGCAAAGTTCCTCATTAGCACTCTTCAAGAAAAATCTTGATAAGTGGATGGGAAATAGGAAATACACCCTGGGGATCACTTTGGTGGTTCTGCTTGACAGGGGCACAGGAAAATAACTTTCTTGGGTGGCGTAAGCCAGTGAACCTTGTTGGCTAGGCTTACTTAGGCCCTTGGGCCAATAGCCTAGTACCTACCTATGAACCTATGAACCTAGAAAAATATGATATGTCAGAGCTCCCCTGAAGGAGTTATTAGAATCACTAACACAAATCAGGTAATCAGGAAAGGCAGCTGATTGCAGATAAGCAGGGCAAGATAAATAAAGAATAATGTGCTGGAATTTTCCTTCTGGCTCATTGGAACAGCCAGTAACATGGAATGGGAAATTCACTATTATCCTCACTGTAGTGCAATCTTGGAGAGTTGGTATATTTATTTAGCAGGGGCTTGCCCCCCCCTGCAAAAATGTAAAAAACATTTTTGTTTTTATTTTATTTTTTTTATTACAATTCTGTAGTTTCAAAACTTCGATCTTATGCTCTCAACCATTTGCAGTTCGAAGTTTTGAAACTTTGAGCTTATAAAGTAGATCCCCACCCATCATTGTGTTGCTATCCAGAAACTCGATCTACCAGCCACAAAAATGCATAGCTACACAGTCTTTAAGATCAGAAGCCTCACAGATGGTATCAGTCTCCAAATGCAACAACTCCTCTGATGAAGCCCTGTACTCTAACAATGTAGCCAAATTATGGAACAACCTTCCCATAAGTATTCAGCAAACAGAATCCCGCCATATTTTTCAAAGTGTTCAAAGTGTTTCACAATGCAACTGTAACCTTTTGCCTGCCAACAACCCACCAGCACTGTGGATACTATATCCCCCAAATCCATAACAGCACTATTTTTTCCACCAACCTCTCTTCTTCTCTGCCTTATGTCAAGTTGCTCATGCAATATCAGATCTTTTAAATTGATATCTGTCTCTCTGAAGTAACAAATACTTGTATGTAATCTGTTAGAAACAGAATACCATCTCATACTGTAGAATCATTATTGTAATCAAAATTGCTATTGTTTTCACTGTAACAAGACAATCTCTGCTTATCACCTGGATTAACAATACCACTTAACCATTGCTTGCAATTGAATTCCCCAAGACGGGAGACACTGTATATTGTATGTACATATATTTTATTGATGTTAAGGTCTAGTCATTGTATATAATACAGTGGAGATCTTCTCCCTGGGCCTCTGCTGAAAACAGGTTTTTACGCAATCCAGTGAAAATCTCCCAGTTAACAAAATTGAAATGAAATAAATAAAATGTGGATGAAATGGATAAAATGTGGAATACTTGCTAACAACTTTCAGTAGGAAACTCAGCATGGTTAAACACTGTTAACTCATAGTTACAAACAGTTCTGTTGATGAGTTAATGCCATGGATACTTGTTTTAAAAAATTCTTAACTATTAAGGTGTCTCAGACCCTTTCAGTATGGGAATAATGTGGGATGTACAGTTTTAAGACTCTGAATGAGGGATATTCCTCATAATGAGGCACACTTGAGAGCTCTGATTGTGCTGTTTATATAATAGCAATTGTGGTGGATATTAAAGATCCCATGGCACTTATCAAAAAGACTAGGCAAACTTTATTAGCAATCAAATGCATATATACAACATAAAAAACAGAAACACCATGAAATGTTTTTAAGCAGAAAAAAGGCAGGAAATACATAAATAAATCTTATACATATTAACTACAAGGAAGAAACATACTGAACACATCTATTTGAAAATGACCATCTCTAGAGTCTGCAAGGTGCCCTCCCCCAAGCACAGGTCCATTCCTTCTCAGTCAAGATGATCCCTTCCTGCCTCCTTCACTTCCCTTCCAGCAATCACTTTAACATTGTTGTGTTGAGTTCACACGTCTATAAATCTTGCTTTCCCCACCTCTCCTAATGCATGACCATTTAATCCAGAGAATCATCCTCCTCTTTTTTTCAGTTTTGTATGCTTAACCCAAATTTGACAGATTTGTATAAATGTTAACCACTCCTGTTGTCTTATATTGGATTCTGAGCAAATGTTCAAGAAGCCTTTTAGGGCCAACTAAAATGAACTCTTTACTAACTGAACCAGTATTGCCTCATCTGGATTCCTACACATGCTATAATCTGGAGGCTGGGAGTGGGGGCATGCCAAATTACATTTGTTGGTCATCTGCCCCATGCTAAGTCCTCCACCTCTATACACAGTTTATGGAGTTCCATTACCCACTCTTGAAGTAGCGTTGACAGATCCCCCCCAGTTGAACTGGGCTGTGACATCTCAGACCTCCACTCCTTACTGCTGAGTCTTAATACATGGGCTAGTTTAAAGGCTACTGCATATCTGGATAGATGAGAGAGCCCCAGCCTCCATAGCACTTTGGGATGTAATCTACAGGTGTTGATATCTCTCTACTTGAATTTCCCAGGACATGTTATGTGACTAGTCCTTGCAACTGGGTGGGTGATACTCAGGCGTCCCACTGAAATTGGTATGTTTCTTAACAAGTGCATGACTTGGGGAATGACCACTACTCCTAGGGCTTGAATTTTGTCAGAAATAGAATGCAGTGTCCCCAGCTTATGTGATTTTGATGCCTAGGTTATGGAGATTAACTTCCACTGTGTTCTCCCAACTATTTTCTATGAGCAGACTAATATATTTTGGATTAAGGCCCAATGGAATGCCAAGTGTTCCCACACCATAACTAAGATCTTCTCACCAGAGTTCTAAGTAGAAATTGCTGACAAAACCCAAACACCAAACCTTTCTATGAGCAACTTAAGACCTGTCATTGACTTTTGACAATAGGCATTTTCTCATGTAAGCTTACAAAACCTGGAATTCTCTAACAACTCAGCCATTCTGTGTTCTAAATAGTCTAAAACCCCTTTTATTTCTTTAGCATTAGCAAACCCCGGACTTTACCAGGCTCAAACATTAGTATTTTGATTAAACCAAACAAATGTAGGGAAACATAACAGGTATATAGTGACTAATAGTTATACCTCTTTGATTACCAGGGCAATACAATACATCCTCCTTAACTGGGTTTAAATGAGATCTCCAAAAAAACCCATAATCTCAACCCTTGATTTCTCTAGTACCATATACAGATTATAATAAGATCTTAAACCCAGAAAGTGATTTAACTAAATAAACTTTTGTCCAAAAAGACAAAACACTAATTCTCCACATTTCTAGTACTGCTGTCATCTTATCTAAATCTTTCCTCCAGCAAGGTGATTTCATTTCCCATTTCCAGAATCTGTATAAATACTAGTTTGGGTCTCCTCTGAAAATAGGGTATACACCTAATGGGGGTTCAGGCTGTTACAGGACAAGACAAGACATTTCTGTGCAGGTACATTTGGTTGGGGAATGCATGTCTGAAGTGAAATTCAGCTGCATGGAGTATTGGTTGTCACAAATTCACTGAAGGCATGGAGAAGCATACAATGCCATGCCCACATCTTCACTAAACAACTGCATGGGGGCAGGGGAAGTAATACGTGTTGTGCTGGATCTATAGCACTTGCTGGTGTAACTGCAACATGTAGAAGAGTACTACAGCATGGAGGGAATTAGTAGTCACACTTATGCTCCAATATGTTTTGTATGCAATATTCTCTAGACACTTTATAGGGTGTAATGGTCTGCACAGACTGTTATAAAAGCATTGCCTTGCCCACTGCATTTATACTGCCACTGACATGCCCACTGAGCATCCTGCTACTGGTGCTGCCTGCCATACTGTCTGCCGTGTCTTGGTGCCTTAGGGGTTATGGATATTATTTCCCTCCTGTGCACTTGGTTAGTGATGCTGCAAACCTTATTCTGGTAGACATTTTGGGTAGAAATGTAAATATAATTATCGCGGTGGTGGTGCTGCGGTAGCTTTGTCACCTCACAGTAAGATGCTGTCCGGTTCGATTCTCAGCTAGAGCATCTTCTGCGTGGAGACATGCATGAATGGGCGTACCTTTGTTGAAGGTTGTGCATCAGGGCTGGTAACTCGGCACGTAAAAATCAACTACCAATCATTAGCGGACTGGAGTTCCGCTGTGGCGACCCCTAAAAGGGAAAAGCCGAAAGACACAAATGTAAATATAATTATTACTTGTATCTATTAGTCCAGGAGAAGATACTTCATTTGAGTTTTTCAGTGAGAAGTATGAGTAACAACTAACACAATTAGTTCCATAGAAGGATATATAATATAATATAATATAATATAATATAATATAATATAATATAATTGTATTAAGTGTTAGAATAATCAAATTAGCATGCCACTAGATGTGGTATTAGTAATGCTCTTTGATCAATGGTTGGTGAGTTTGAATGTACAAATGATCAGATTGTGGTTGGTTGAATGCAGATGCGGAGGTGGCAATTTAAATGATTTTATATGTGTTAATAGGTTCATGTTAGTGTGTAATAAGGAGGCTTAGCCCCCTATACATGACCAGGTATAAAGGATGCCTGTATGCTGGCTGGTATAGAGTTCAAGAGGACATTAATTTATAGAGTTGATACGACAGGAGGAAAATATTCCAGAGGATTATCGCTAATAAAGCATGTCGACTGGAAGTTTTGAGAATAATAGCTAGTGAATATTTGTTACTAAAGTATTTCCTTGAAAATGCAGTTTTGATGATAATTTCTGATGGACACTGTTGTATTTTGTGGAAATAAAGGCATTTCTGTAAATTTTGATGTAATGGCATTTGAACATTTATGTTTTCTGGGAAGTCTACATTCTACGGAAGTTTTTCGTGTAAGATGATGTTGAATAATGCTTCATTCATTCAAAATAAACACGTATGACTCCCTGACAAGACATCAACTCATTTGTGATCAGCTCACAAAAGATGAGTCAAAAATGAACAAAATCCCATGAATGGGAACAGCATTCTGAAACTTAAAAATAAAAGAAAAAAACATTTTGCAGGGAGAGTAGCTTCCATCATCCCATCGCCCCTTATAACCTAATGCCCTGTATGTATATATAACTTTGAGGATGTATCTTCATGGGGAAAGGAGAAATCCTTGGTAGACTAGCAAGATGGCATTTGGGGGAAGGGGGGGGGACCAGCAGTCATCAGTCATATGAGTGTTGATCATTGGAGTTTTGTGAGCAAGCCTGGCTCCCTATATGTGTGAATATATATATATATATATATATATATATATATATATATATATATATATATATATATATATATATATATATATATATATATATATATATATATATATATATATATATATATATATATATATATATATATATATATATATATACACACACATATATATATATATATATATATATATATATATATATATATATATACACACACACACACACACACACACACACACATATATATATATATATATATATATATATATATATATATATATATATATATATATATATATATATATATATATATATATATATATATATATATATATATGAAATGCAAAAAAAGATTAGCATTAATAAAGTGAAACATCATAATAATGCAAATTACTGCAGCTTTAGCATTAAATTGAAAATCTTTTCTTTTGCTGACAGATAACTAAGACCTGAATGTTTCAAGCAAAATATTTGGGCATGACAGCTGCATAATGGTATTTTTTAATAATAAACTGTAACAGGAATGGAATATCACTCAGTCTGCAGTTAGGAAATGCTGTTTTCTCAGATCTGTTACATGAACCAAGCTTTTCGGGTAAGTATCACACTGTGTTTTAGTAAGCAGACATAATGTGCAGTGCCATTTACACCAGGAGCCCTTACATCCCCTACAGTATTAACTGATGACTTTCCATTAAGTGGGAGCATGTGCTTAGAAAGGCACAGTTCTGTTGATAGTATCTGGTAATCTACTGTGTGTTCATTGACTTGTGTAACTGTTTAATTTGTTTCTCATTAGAAAGGTAGCTTTCTCCCTGAACACCATGCTTCTCATAAAAGAACCTGCATGTTAAAGAGCTAATGGTGCTTTTAGCGATACCAATTAGTTTAATAAAGGGAATTGACTAGAAGTTGTATCACTGGTACTCATTTTTTTCTGTTTTACTGGCTCTTACAATAGAAGGACCATTGTTCTTTTTGTGATTCTAGAAATGCGTGGTTTGTTTTTATATATGTTGGAATGTTGTGTGCATTTTTTATGGGAACACTAAGGTGTAATTAAAACTTTACATTAGGAGAACAAATACAGATTGTTCTCTAACCTATTTTATACCTGGTCAGGTATAAACTCTTTATTTGCCACCTTTATACAGAAATAATGCCAGTGTGGGATATTTACTGTATGAAAAGCTGAGAAACAGTCATGAAGTGAAATCTTTGAAGGTCCTGATGCAGTGATAACAGTGTGCCAGGTTTCCTTCAGTCTCTGTAGGAGACAGTGAAATTTAATAAAACAGGGCAATGGGAAATAGTTGCATAAGAGAAATAAATAATGAAAAAGGCAAACTTTATTGCTTAATTGTATAGGGTTGGTGGGATATTTGCTATGCTAGTTAGTCACAAGTGGGCTTCAAAATATGTACAGCTCTCATTGTATTTTACTACAGTTATCTTAAAAACACAACACCAGAGTACTGTTTTTCTTAAAAGTAGATAGCAAATATGACAAAAAGGAATAGCAATACAAATAAAATTCTAAAGAAATATAAGCATGATTGTGCATTGTATTTTCAGACTTAAAAGGTAATGATGTGTTATAATATGACAGGTTTTCGGTTAACAACATTCAGAACCATCAGGAAACAGTGCACATTGCTCCTGGTGAAGAACCCTGCTCATCCTTACAAATGTGTACAAATGATAACCCTGCCCCTGACCGTAACCCCAACCTTGCACCTTACCTTACAAAAAAATCTTTCCATAACATTAATACTACTCAAATAAAGTGTGTCTGAAGATAGTGGTAGGGTTTTAGTTAACTGACTGCAAAAGGAAACTATCTGTTTTGATTTTTTGATCAGTTGTAGTTTTGTTCCACTGATTTTTTTCTGTATGTTTTTGCAAGCATTGATCACATGAAGATTGTGCACATTGATATTCAACAGACTCATGTTTGTGTACATATAAAAGTATAAATATAACTATATATATATATATATATATATATATATATATATATATATATATATATTAAATCTAAAGTTCAAAATTCTGAAAACTCACAACTGAAACTCATAACACCGGCACTTTACACTGTTAAATTTCAGCATAGTAGTGGCAGTGTGTACACTACTGTAAGGTACTGTAGTGCGAACCTGGAGTTACTATATATAGTTAGGGGGTTGGGGGTGTTTTATATCATTTGGTTTCTCATAAGAGGTTATATAATTATTTTTTAAGTTCTGGAAAGTGTTAGTAATTGGTGTTGTAAGTGTGCATGTCTATAATTTGCAATTTAGTGTGTTGAAATCTAGCATTGTAAGGTGTCGGTGTTATGAGTTTCAGTCAAGTGAGTTTTCATGATTATGAACTTTAGGTTATATGGTCTCGGTCAAATGAATGTCAGTCATATGAAAGTTAGGTCATATGAAGTAGACCCACACACACACACACACACACACACACACACACACATATATATATATATATATATATATATATATATATATATATATATATATATATATACACAATTGTAGTTAATATGTGCAAATGCGCATACGGTCAAACGTGTGTTTGAGTATACATAGTTTTTAAAGAAAAGAAAACAACAGCACCCAAACAAGGCCAAAACCAATAAAATTCGTAGCAGTTTTATTGAAGAGGTAAGCAACGTTGTTCGAGATGTAATTTTTGCTCACATATTGATCCATTAGTGACTTTTGTTCACCCGACCACACATCATGAGTATTGTCTTAAAGTGAATGCTGACTGCCGTAGTAGAAATTTCATTTATTTGGCCAAATGCAGGGTATGCACTTGCTTCTATATAGTCAAGACAAATAGATCCCTTATAGAGAGAATGAGGGAGCACTTGTATTGTGTACATAATTTTGATGAGCGTAATGCTTTGGCCAAACATTATATGGAATATGGCAGTGACCATATTTTTGGTTTTAGGGTTGTTGAAACTTTGACTCAAGACAAGCATGGGGATGACTTTAGGAACTACACAGAAAGCTGTGAACTATCTTGG